>NC_136434.1:43432961-43517961 GCF_052849685.1 Lactuca virosa
TGGTTGGAAATAGTGTGTGCTGATCTCATCAAATAATCTGACATTTATGAATAGCTTCAAATAATCTTAAACAACATAGGTGAGTATAAGAATCGATATATCCATGAAACACAGAGTAAAATCAATATATGACAATTAAGTAAAACTAAAAAAAACATGGAATAGAGAATTTGATAGAACTATTTACCTGGATGGTGGTGAAGCCGAAGATGGTTAGTGAAGGCTTCAACATTAGGGGTTCAATTAGAGTGTGCATACAAAGATAGGGGGAGACAAAGATGGTAGATGATGGTGGTGAAGGTCATGGTAACAGTTTGATTTTAGTGATTTTCACCCAATTCATAACAAAAATTGTTAGTTTTCTTGAAAACAAACATTAATTAAATGGATAAGGATTCAGTAAATAATGTAAAATAATACAATAATAAGATATTTTCTTCATGAATTGGAGTCTATATCAGTTTGAATATATACCTGAATCGATACAGATAGTTGAGAAATGTCAAAAGGACACAAATGCCCTTGGTACCACTTAAACATGAGAGCTTTACTCTAGATACACATATATGGGGCCGGTAAGGCTTGCAAACATCATACCAAAGCAGTTAACAAAAAGTAAAAGATTATCATGTAACCTGTAGTGAAAACCAAAAACAAATATTAAAATATATGAAGCTATATGGGATTACCGATAAAAAGATGCTTGGAATTCAAAATCGTAAAATGAAATCAATCATTCGTGAACTTGTTCAACATTTATGTGGATATTCACATCCCTAGACAGAGAAAGAAATTGTGAGTAGTGGTGGTTTGTGAGTGTGTGCGCGCGCCAAGACATACAAAGAAAGAAAGCCCTAGCCGTCCCAATTGGTCCAGCCGATGCAAAAATCCTAAACTTCACCCTCGATATTAAAAAATATCAAGAAAATATTTCCTTGATATGCATATGACTTCAAAAAAAAAAACGACGACATAACCACATATGGGGGCGGCGGCAATATTTAGGATGATTAGAGCGGCGACGGTGTAGTGGTGCTATGACGGCGTCAGGGCATAAATCGATTCAAGTATACATAATCAAACACTCACATTGCTGCAACTAAGGAATATCGGCTGTAAGCAACTTCGATGGATTTGCCTTCATATCTTGCGAGAGTTCTGCAGTGCTGTGAATCTGCATTGGTGCGGTGGATTGTGGTGATAGCGGTGGTGTGATGGCAGTGGTTACTGGTTAGTAGTCTGGCGGTGGTGAGTGGTGTTTAAAGTTAGTCAGGTTTACTTTAGGGTTACAAAGAAGGAGTAGAGCGAAGCAGGTAGTTGAAGGTGACGTTTAGTTCCCGCGGAAGGCGGTGAAAGAGTGTGAGAGAGAGATATTGAAGAAGTTCAACATATAGACCCCAAATATAAAGTAAGGAAGGCCAGAACCCAGAGATATACGCCGAGATATCAGGATTCAATATAGAAATAGAGACTCGTTCACGGATGCTTGGTCAAAAACCTACAAATAAGGTATGTATGCATTAAGTAGTTGTAATTATTGTATTATCATTTGTAGAATTTGTATTATGATATTACTTATATTACTTTAAGCTTAAATATTTAGACGTCTTAAATCTATTTTTAGAAATAGTAAGGTTTATATATATATATATATATATATATATATATATATATATATATATATATATATATATATATATATATATATATATATATATATATATCAAGGGGGTTTGTGATTTCCTTTTCTTTTTATCTTTTTTTTTGTTTATCATTCATTTTCACATTTTCTATATAGTAGAATATTTGTAACATATATATATATATATATATATATATATATATATATATATATATATATATATATATATATATATATATATATATATATATATATATATCAAGGGGGTTTGTGATTTCCTTTTCTTTTTATCTTTCTTTTTTTTGTTTATCATTCATTTTCACATTTTCTATATAGTAGAATATTTGTAACATACCATAACTAACATTCACAATTCTATTTCAGAAAAACTAATTCATCCCTTTTATTTTAATAAAAGCTATTATGTTTATGAAAGAAAGTAGTAGAAATATAAAGAAATTATTTAGTAGTTAAACCAAAAAGTGATGAAAGTATGCATTTTTTGTGTTTCAATCGATTGATATCTGATATTAACTTGTGTATCTATCTTTCAATCCATTCAATGAGTGGGTAAGTGGGTTTTTGATTCAGAATCTTCGGGTACCACAGTTGGCCTTTTTGACATGAGGAAACTAACAATGCCCTTTTTTTTAATTGTCATATGTATGTTTTCCTAATTTTGGTTTTCTGTTTACTTTTTTGTTTTACCTCGATATTCTATTGACGGGTATTTAATTCATAGAGTCATTTTTGTTACGGTTAAACTAAAAGAACATGACGAACATAGTTTGTGGTTGACATAAACGAGGTTTCTAATTAAGTTCAATGGGATCCAAACCATGAAATTGTGATCATGTCTTCTTTTGTTGATGAATAAAGGCTTGTGGTTTGGAAGGACCTGAATATACTCTTGAATGTAATCTGTTTGGGGGTGCTTTTGGATCACTGATGGGGCTGAGGGAAAAGGTAATTGGTAATCATACACAAATAGTTTGAGGAATTGTGTTTATAGCATGAAGCTTATGGAAGAATGAAATGTAACCATGTATAGAATTATGGACCCGTTATCACCTCTTTCTCATTAGATAAGATGGCAAAGTGAAAAAAGTTTTGAAGTCAAAATTTTCTTTCTTGAAGGAATGTTATTTTAGTGCAAACAATTTATTAGCGAACAAGGTGTAAGACCCATGTATTACATGAGTTAATTAATAAAAATTAAATATGAATGTCTAAATATTTAAGAACTTTAGATTTATAAGAAAATAAGAAAAATAATGAATTATTAAAATTGATTTTTTTATCTTTTAAATTTAAATAAATAAACAAAATAAACTAATGTGCTTTAATTTGAAAATTTTGAAATAAGAAGGTAAGTCCATTAATGAAAATTGATATTCATTTATTACTACATTTATTGTAATTATTACATTAAAGTATTATGTTGAATTTATTAAAATAGTAAAACCCATAAAATGACATGTGGAAAAGAAATTAATTCAAAATAACCACAAAATGACATTTGACAAATTGAATAAGAATATGCTATGTGGCAAAAAAACCTTCATTTATTAGAGTAGATTAAGAAAATGTTGAATCGATAATTGTTTAGCTTTTGGTTAGCCTTATTTATATATGGAGGTTTAGTAGAGAGTTTAGATTTTCAGCCGTAGGGGTGTAAGTGAGCCGAACTACTCGGGATCGACTCGTTAAAAGCTCGACTCGAGATCGAATTAAACGAGCCTGAGCCGAGCTCGAGCCTAAATACGAGGCTCGTTTATTAAACGAGCTCGAGCTGAGCTTCAATTCATGGGCTCGCGAGCCTAAACGAGCTTAAACGAGCCTATATATATATATATATATATATATATATATATATATATATATATATATATATATATATATATATATATATATAGACACACACACACATAGATGCTCGTTTAGGCTCGATTAGGCTCGAGAGTCCACTAAATTGTTCACGAGACGAGCTCGAGCTCGAGCTTCCTCAAAATTAAACGAGCCGAGCTCGAGCTTGGTCAGGCTCGGGCTCGGCTAGTTTACACCCCTATTTTCAGGTACCCATACACATATGAATTCGTCTGTTAATGTTTTTTATCCTTTAGTTAATATTTCAAGAGTTCATGGTTCTTACGAAATTGTTTATCCGTTTTTTCATGGTTCTTACTATGTGCCAATTTGAAATTTTGTTCTAGATTCGTTAGTAAAAAAATGCTATAATGTAATTTTTGTTTGTCAAAAAATTAGAGATATTATGTGAGTTGATAGTTACTCCTCAAACCGGTCATTTGAATGATCCAATCTGATTATGTTTGTTTAGTTTTAGAAGAAAAGAAAGTCCTCATTACAATACTTATTATGTTAAAAATTTTGATATTTGTGTAATATTTTACGGGAAATCTACAGAAAAATCTCAAACTTTTGAGAAAAGTTTCAATAAAGTTCTAAAAGTTTTTTTTGAACAGAAAAGTACCATTATTTTGAGAAAAATCATATAATCTGTCATTTGTTCAAATATAAAAAATGATTTTTTCGTTAATTTGGGCAAAATGTTAAATAATCAGGACTTTTCTGTTAAAAAAACTTTTAGGACTTTATTGAAACTTTTTCTAAAAGTTTAAGATTTTTTTTGTAGTTTTCCCATATTTTACTAATCAACTTTGTGAAATGGAAAAATAATAACAAACCCATTTTTGAGAGCAGGGTTCTCATCTTTTTTCTTTAATTTTGTTTCTCAATTATTGGTTAACTTTAATTTCCAAATTATGTTAGATATTACATAGATGATCGTAGTTATCAATAGAAATGTTTTGCTCTTGGTTTCGAACATCCTGTTATTTCAAATGAGGAAAAGGTCACTATTTTTTCAAGTTATTTTAACTATTTCGTTTAATGCACTCAATGTTCCTAATTATATAATGTTTGCATTATGAGGCAATTATTTGTGGTCTTTTCTTACTCGCACTAGACGACCCTCATAGAAAACCTGCCAGATATTAGTATGACAGTATAAACTTTGATTTTACATAACTTTCAAGAAATGCAATTTTTTGCTTATTGTTATTTTATTGAGGATAAAGCTGCTAGCTCTTAACATTTAGAATTTATTTTAAGTTTCACATATTAATCAATTAAAACAAATAAGAAAAAAAAAATTGAAATACTCCATGAAACTATTGATTTTGTCCCATATTAGTCCAAAGTTAATAGTTGAAGTTTTTGATTTTGTCTTAATGTAGTCATTGTGATTGACAAAGAGCTGGCTTCACCATATTCATTTTTTATGAGTTTGCAATGTTATGTGTATTTATAATTTGTCTAAGGGGGGACAGAATCGTTATTTGGGAAGAGATGCCGTCAGTACCTCCAAGATGTGACAACATGTATCTTTGGCGAAGACATAACAACCTGTATTAGACGTGTCTTACGACGAGCTTTACAACTACAATTGAAGTTTAAGGGTTCATCCTATGAGGTTAATTTAATTTTTTTTACAAATAAATAGTAGAACAAATTACACGAATGGTCTTTTAGCTTTACAGTTTTTCTCTGAACTGGTCCTTACGAAATTTTTTTCCCTGAGATGGTCTTTAAGGAGCAAACATTGCACACGAAATACCCTTTATTTTATGCACCCAAATGGTCCTTACGACTCTTTCCCTCTCCCGATCTCTCTCTCTCTCTCTAATGTATGGATAAATGAACAATGTTTGACTGATAAAGTCAAAATTAGATCCACAAGCGTTTCTCCTCCCTTTAATCTCCTTCAACAGTCGACCACACCCATTGTTGGAATCGGCCAAGGAAGTCGCCGCTGCCATCTAATTCCAGTACTCCGCCACTGTAATAACCAACGACCACCACCGTTGCAACAACCAGGGACCACCGCCGCTGCAATTTTTGGGGAAAACCATTTTTTGAATCGCATATTGAAACCAATTTACGATACTGTCAAGGCCGAGGTAGCGAACATTAAGAACGGAACATCACCACATTCGAATTTGCAGAATTACGATGATATCAACGAGTACTTCTGGAGGAGAAGGTGTTTCGAGAAATTAAAGTGGCCTATAGACATTGGGAGCAATTTCTTCGCAACAAGAAGCAAAGGGAAGTGGGTAGGGAGCAATTTCTTCCATAAGCTCTGGACTATGTTGTGTTTGTTTCTACAAGCTATCATCATCGTTGCTTGGAGGGATCCAAACCATCCTCCATAGAAGGCATTAAAGAACAAAGACACCTCTCTCTCTCTCTCTCTCTCTCTCTCTCTCTCTTGTACATCTCTTATACGTCTCATTCTCCCTCTCTTCATGATTCAGTTACTTCTTGCAAATAACACCAATGATATAACCCACTTAAGATCTTCTAGACCTCACAGATGTCACATATGAATGACACCAATTCTTTGCTAACAACAACAGGTTTGCAGCAGGCCTTTTATGGCTTCTAGTTGTATTAATCTATCTCATGTACACACAAATCAGGTACTTAATTTACTCTTCATTCGCAGGTGCAACAGTTGGCCTTTTATGGCTTTCAGTTTTTCGCAAGTGCAATGCAGTTCAATCTTAAGCCTGAAGAATAGTTGTTGAACACAAGAGGGACTTTTCCCCTCGATTTCTGGATTTTGTGTGTGGTGTCGATTATAGAGTGTGTGTTGGTTCATATGTGTTGAATTTGAACCTAGATCTTCACCAGGTTCATCATTGCGTATGTTGAATCAGGAAGAGGGGGAAAGAGACGTACAAGAGAGAGAGAGAGAGGTGTTCTTCTGTGTTGAATCTGAACCCAAGATCGTTATTTAGTTCATCCCAAAATCTTCATCTAGTTTATCTCTATGTGTGTGTGTGATGAATCATGGAGAGAGGGAGAGAGAGAGTCGGAAGGACCATTTGTGTGCATAAAATAAAGGGACAAAACTTAACTGAATCTGTTAACAGAGTTAGTCACAGGGGCCTTTCGTGTGCAAGGTTTGCTCCTTGAGGACCATCTCAGGGAAAAAAGTTTCGTAAGGACCAACTCAGGGAAAAACTGTAAAGCTAAAGGACCATTCGTGTAATTTGTTCTAAATAGTAATATATTAAATATGATTACACAAATTATATAATACACCTGCCAACTACTCAAGGATGCATCTTCATTCAAAAAATTAGGAACATCAAACACCAAAAACAAGTTCTTGAAGCAAACCCCCCCGTCCTTTTAAGCACCACCTGTGGATGTCCCACCTACGGGTCCCACAACTAACATGTGAAATTGTAAATCACAATATTAAAGACCAAAGAAGGTGATGCTGAGATTTGAATATAACTGAACCAGAAGACCTTATTTGTGAATTCAGACCTTCTTAGATAATCAGGAGAGGAATCTTATTTTAGATTTTGCTAGTTGGTTTACAAAACAATGAATGCCGTCCTTCCGCAATCATCTCTCCGGTTGCTTTCTTTTTCAGAATGATAAGAGTTCCTCGGTATCCCCTTTTTCTACCCACAAGCTTTCCGCTAATCTCCAACTCATCCTGCCAATAACGTACATTAACAGTAAATGGTGAAAGTGGAAACTCTCCTCAAGGCTCAACAAGAGATTAATGGGTTAAATGTAAATGGTGAAACTTGTAAAGAACCTACATTCAACTTGGCCATAGAAAGGTAAGAAATCGACATATCCGAAGAAACATTAAGATTTTCATCCTTGTTATACACCAAAGTCGCACCAATCACATCTACTAAACCCGCAATTGCACCCGCTGCCAGATTTCCATTCCTATCCTGATTTAGTAAAAAAAAAACACAACTAAACCTCATCAAATCCCACAAATATGCGAATAATTTGAATAGATCGAAAAAGATCGAATCAATTTGGAACCCATAAGGTTCAAAGAACCAGGGATCGAAAACATGAAACTGATCGAGTTTGGTTCTTACAGTAAGGCGAGGAGGAACTGTGAAAGAGCAAGTCACGGAACCGGGTTGGAATCGGTCGACCCGTATGCCTCTGAGGTTGAACTCTGTGTAGAAACAGTAGAAGGCTTGAGGTCGAGGGATGTTGAGTAGCGCGATTCGCTCTGAATCTTGTTGGGTTACTCGTAGATATTCTCTCGGCCTCTTCTCCATCGAGGCCTACTGGGTTTCACTCTCACCCTCTGCATCAAAAACATAGTACCAATAATTTAAGAGAGAACAATGCCTTACTTTAAATCTTCGTATCATGTATATATACATATTTTATTTTTTATTATAATATTATATTTTGAAAATCTGTTATGATGTTATCTACAATAAATTAGGGCTGAGCATGGGTTGGTGTTGCCCCAAAACCGAACCCGATGAACATCGGTTTCTAAAAATTTGAACCCTAACCGACCCTAAACCCATGGGTTCGGTTTTATGGTTTATCGGTTTCTAAATCGGGTTTTCGGGTTCGCTTTAATAGATTAATAATACTGAAGAGGATATATGTTATGCTTATGTATGCGAGCATATGTAGCTACATTTCAATCATGTACTAATGTGGGATGGGTTTATCTAGCTGTGAAAATAAAAGAAGTGAAATATCGGCCACAGGTTTCGAACTTGTTTCGAACTTGAAACCTCCAGAAAAACAAACAAGAGCCTTACCCACCTGAACCAACACATGCTTTTGACATTACTTCGCTAAACATATATATATATATATATTTGTATATAAATTATATAACTTTATATACAATATATATAATCGGTTCGGTTCGGTTTCTATCAGTTTTACCAAACCTAAAAACCGAACCCAAACCAAAATTTTCGGTTTTCAAAAAATCTAAATCCAAACCGTCTGTTTATTCTTCGGTTTCGGTTTCTCGGTTCCGGTTTAATCCGTTTTTATCGGTTTTTTGGTTTTCGGGTTTGGTTTTGCTCACCCCTAACAATAATATGAGCTTTCGAAATAGGTTATTCCATACTAAGTGTAAGACCCGTGTAGTACACGAGTTTATTAAAAATAAAAAGTTTAATATCAATATGTTAACATTAAACATTTTATAAAGTAATTGAAAAAAGGAAAGTAAATCAGTGAGTTTGTAACATTTATATAAATTTATTCTCAAATTAATAAAATGATAACCTTCCATGAATAGAATGAGAATATTCCATATATATAACTGTAAATTCTGGAAAATTTAATATAAGAATGAAAAACCTTAAAAAATGACAAGTGAAAAATAAGAAAATGAAAAAATGAAAAAAAAAAAACAAAAAGACACATGTGGCAAAATGAAGGAGAAGAAAACATGTGACAAAAAAAATTTCACTTATTAAAGAGGATTGTGAGAATTGTTTTCATTCACAAAATTTTTTTTACGAATAAGTGCGAAAACTTTTTGGGAAAAATACGAAAATGATCTTTATAGTTCATAATTTTTTTAGTTTCAGTTCAAAAACAATTTCAACTTGCAGTAAAAAGTTAGATTTTTTTTATTTTTTATTTTTTGTGGTTTTTATCCTTAAAGTAAGAAACTTTTAAAAAGGCCGAAATATATCATCATCATTAAAGGTTACGGTCAGTTTTGTCTTTTGTCTTGTCTCTTACTCTCTCTTTTTACCTTGTTATCTTGGATGTCTACATAGAGACCTTAGATTTTTATTGTCTTCCTCTTTCAAGGTGAATGTGTATATAAAGGCTCCGGAGATGGGCTTATACTGCTTCTGTCGGTTTTTATTTGTAGCATGGTTAACTATCATCCTACTTTAACCCACTACAACCCAATGCTATTTGGCACTTAGTTGTCTTCAAACATTTGTGCTTGTCAATGAATTTTGTGCTGGAGGTGGAGTTTTTTTGCTAATTCTATCTTCTTACGCCAATGGGGGAGTGGTTTGCTTTTCACAATGAGGCGGTGTGAGAGAGTAAGATGTCGAGTAACAAAGAATTTGTATAAAAAATGTGTGTATGTGAGAGTATGATGTCGAGAGGCGAAGGGGCGGTGGAGCTCCTGCAACTGCAACCCTCCGACGACTTCTCCATTGTCCAAAGAATCTCCTTGGCCAATGAATGAAGCTCTGACAAAAAGTAGTGTATGCAACTAGTGGCGAATCGAAAATAGAAAACCATGTGATTCTCTAATTAAGTGAAGCTGATAAAAACAAGAATCAACTATACTTGTGGCGAGTCGTGTCGAACCAATAAAAACTGGACAGTTTGCAAAAAAATCAGTTTCCACCGAACTGGTCGAACCCCTTAAAAACTAGTAAAAACCGGCCTTATTTGACCCCCCAAAAAAATTTACTTTATACAACGGGTTTTTTTTCCTTTTAAAAAAGTTCACTTACAACAACTATTTTCTGCCGCTAAAAATATGGAAGGAGTTGTGTTTGCTTTTTCAAGTTTTCCTATAACAATTCATCATTCCCTTTTATAACATTAAACAACTACATATTTTTCTCTTCTCTGATATTGGATAAGTTTTGATAAACATTAACCATTTGCTTTGCAAATTTAAATATAAACATTCCACAAATTGATTTATTTATTTGTTGCTTATTTTGTCCGGTACCATAAGGTAAATCCTAAAAAATTTCCTATATAGATGCTAAACAAAATTAAAAAATTAGGTGGGTCAGATTCGCCCTTGTAATACAACCATATCTACAACTTTATTTTTCTGTCACGGTGGATTTTGGCTTTTGAATTTTTCTAGCACAATTTTGTGTATCCTCAACGAAGACACAACACACATTTTGGGTTTTCTTGTTTAGACTTGTCTTCCGACGAGCTTTAAAACTAAATTTTCTACAAATAAATAATGTATTACATATGATTACACAAATTATATGATACACCTTCCAGCTCCTCAAGGATGTATATTCATTAAAAAAGGAGAAACATAGAAAAACATCAAACACCAAAAGCAGGTTGTTGAAGCAAACCGTCGGCCTTTTTAAGAACCACATGGGCGTCCTACCAAACAAGGGGTCCCAGAACCAATATGAGAAAAAGTAAATCACAATATCCCAAGACCAACGAAGGTGATGCCAAGATTTGAATATAACCGAACGGAAGACCTCATTTGTGAATTCTTACCTTGTTATCGTTAGGACAAACATGCATTGCTTCAAAATTATATAATGAGAAGAGTAATCTTATTTTAGATTTTGCTAATTGGTTTACAAAACAGTGAATGTCGTCCTTCGGCAATCACCTCTGTGGTTGCTTTCTTTTTCAGAACCACAAGGGTTCCGCAGTATCCCCCTTTTCTACCAAGAAGCTTTCCGCTAATCTCCAACTCATCCTGCCAATAATGCACATTAACAAAAGAAAGTTGCATCTATAATGTCATCATGATAATAAAATAAACGGTAAAATACTAAAAGATATATGTACCTTCAACATCTTATTCATTATCTTATTCATTTAGCCGTTTAATCATTTTCTGCACTAATCAAACCGGTATTACATTTTACACCATGATCAATCATAAGCCAGCTAATATACCCAAGCATGCAATGAAGGGGCGGATCTAAACTAAGTATTGAGATTTGCTGTTGCACTAATAAGTTATAAGCTTATGATAAACTAGCCGCAAGAAAACTGATTCTGTTTTTTCCAAGTCAGAACAATCAGTTTGTAATAGCACATGGAACAAGAGATAGATTGGTTAAATAAATGGTAAAAGTGGTAAAGAACCTACATTAAATTTGGCCGTAGAAAAGTAAGAAATAGACATATCCGTAGAAACATTAAAAGATACATCCTTCTCATACACCAAAGTCGCACCAATCACATCTACTAAACCCGCAATTGCACCCGCAGCTAGATTTCCATTCCTATCCTGATTTAAGTAAAAAAAAATTATCAAAAACCAGAAATATGGGAATAATTAGAATAGATTGAAAAAAATCGTCTCAATTTGGATTCAGAAGGCAACCAATAAGGTTAAAAGAACATGAAACTGATTGAGTTTGACATTCAACTGCTGTTCTTACAGTAAGGTGAGGGGGAACTGTGAAAGAGCAAGTCAAAGAATCGGGTTGAAATCGGTGGAGTCGTATGCCTCTAAGGTTGAACTCTGTGTAGAAACAGTAGACGGCTTCAGGTCGAGTGATGTTGAGTCGGGTGATTCGGTCGGAATCTTGCTGGGTTACTCGTAGATATTCTCTCAGCCTCTTCTCCATCTCCATGGAGGACTAGATTTCAACTTCTGCATAAAAAACATACAATAAAGAATTAAGAGAGAAGTCAGAGAACTATATTTTGAAGATCTTCGTATCAAATATATATTTGTTTATTTTGTTTTTTTTATAATATTATATTTTAAAAAGACAAAACCTCAAAAATGGTCCCTGTGGTTTCCGAAAATCTGAAGTTTAGTCCATAGTCTTTAAAAACCTCACAGATGGTCCCTGTGGTTTCAAAACTTTTAACAAATGGTCTTTTTCGCTAACTCCGTTAGCTTTTGGCCGTTAAATGAAGGGCATTTCGGTCACTTCACTACTACAGGGACCATTTATGAAGTTTTGCCTTATTTAAAAAAAATGGATAAAAATATATATAGTTATTTAATATAAAGGGGGCCCACCCACCCACCTCTCTCTCTCTCTCTCTCTCTCTCTCTCTCTCTCTCTCTCCACCCCCCCCCCCCACACACCCACAATTCACATTTTTCTCTCGTTTTCGCCATTGTTGTCTTCCACCCCTCATGAGAGGAGTAGAAAACCCAATTCAACAACACCATAAATCTCAGCGAACTGAATCGAAATCAAAGTGTTCCACCAGTTGCAGAAGTTGTAAACAACTTGATGGAGTCTCCGACTTACTACCAACCACCGTCGCCGCTACATCACTTCGACTCATCTCGCCCCACCTTATGCATTCCTCTCGGCACTGCCTTACTACTCATCATTATTTTCAGCATCAGTAGTTAATCGAATAATAGATCCTTATTCGATGAAAATAAGTTGATTAATTTGATTTGAAATGTTTTCAGGAAAAGACGTAAAGTGAGAATCAGAGTTTGTCGGTGGTGATGCCCGACGATCGGGTTGCTCGATTCATCACATTGTCGTGTCCGTGTGAAAGTCGATTGCTTTTCGGATATCATACTTCTGGACTTTGTTTGGTTTTCGTTTTTCCAAATCTTGCTGACGAATTGAAAACCTTCGTTCTATATTCAATGCAATTTCATCGACTCAAACTTTTGGTTTTTAAGCAAAATTACCTTCTCTCAGCACCAAAATCAACCAATTAATTTAGTTTGGTCAAGTCCGATTATCATTGATCATTCAATATAATCCTGAATTTGGGCTTAATTTTAATCAAAACAGTTTTAATCAAAACAGTTTCATGGCTTCTGGGTCTCACAGTGGACCATCTGACGTTTCACGAAACACCAAGTTTTGGGATATAAGATTCGGGAATATTGTTTCAGAAATAAAAGAGAACATCCATTGCTTTTCGGATATCATAGTTTCTGATACCCTTTCAGCTAGTTTCAAGATCGGAACAAATTCTGGAGAGGTTTCATACATTGATTTTAGGAACATTTTGTCGGATAATTCTTGGAATTGTCTTGGTTATTCAAGAAAAGTGATGAATGTGAAGAAAGAAGGGTATGGTTGTAAGATTGAAAGTCATGGAAATCAAGTTTTTTTGCAGTAAAGAAGGTGAATCGGAGGTGTGGTCTGAGGTTTTGATGGGTTCTTTGAGAACTGGTAAAAATGGGAAAGAAGAGAGGGTCTTTAAGAAGAACATGTTGGGTAGGTCGAAGGATCACAAATCTAGGGTTTGGTGGAAACAAAATGTTCGTTACTAGGAAAGATCAACAATTTGTCGAGGTCTGGCAAAGCTCTGTAAAAGAGAGAGAGAGAGAGAGAGAGAGAGAGAGAGAGAGGTGGGTGGGTGGTCCCCCTTTATATTAAATAATTATATATATTTTTTCTTTGTTTTTTAAATAAGGCAAAACTTCATAAATGGTCCCTGTAGTAGTGAAATGACCAAAATGCCCTTCATTTAACGGCCAAAAGTTAACGTAGTTAGCGAAAAGGACCATTCGTTAAAAGTTTTGAAACCACAGGGACCATCTATGAGGTTTTTAAAGATTAGGGACTAAACTTCAGATTTTCGGAAACTACAGGGACCATTTTTGAAGTTTTGTCTTTTAAAAACTATTGAAACTAAATTACATTTATAAACATACAAGAATGATCCTTGTGGTTTGTGTTTTTTTCGATTGAGGTTCAAAAATGTTTAAATCTGTAACATTGGTCTTTTGAGGGTTTTATTGTGGAAGTGGTCATGAAATCTTTTTCAATTGTTTCTTTTTTTAATTATGTTAACATTTAATTAATAAATAAATATTAAAGGGCCCACAAATCACCCCCACCCTTACCTCTCTCCCTTGGCATCATCAAGAAACATTTATTTTCCGACCGTTGTATCTACTTCCTCTGGGATTGTGGATTTCGATAGGATTGTTAGCCATCAGAACCCTGAGAAGTCCAATTGCTCGTAGACTTTTAATCTCAAAAGTTGATACTTGAAGGAAAACAGAAGTTTGGGAGATCTCAGTCTTGATATGTTCTTCCTACCATCTGTTAATTCCATCTTCAAATCCTAAACTTTATCTCGCTTGAATTAATCTCTATTTTGAAATTGAACATACCACCTACGACCCATCTAGAAAGATCCCCAAAGATAATTTTATAATTTTTTTTGTTGTTAATAGAATAATTTTGATATGTTATATGGTGACCCTCATTATCAAGTTACCACACTGATATCACCATTTACTTCATGGGTATAAGCTAAGATCTAAAGTTGTAACTTCAGATCTGGACCTTCCTTGGACTCTAAGTCCATAAAGTTTCAGCTTGGGAAAGCATGAACCTTCCCTCTAGTGTGAGACTTCTTTGCAAGTTTGGTTTTTGTCATTTTAAGGCTTTAGAGCTTTGCATGCGTGTAAAGTTTGCAACTTTACGTGATAAACATGCCTTAGAAGCTTGGATCTGTAATCTGGAACCTTGACATGGCTTAAAAAGTGTCTGCATGGATGAAGGTCTGCAAGGACTCGGCGAGTTGCATAGTCAACTCGGCGAGTCATATGAAGATGGTCGTGAACTCGTCGAGTTGATGAACAAACTCGGCGAGTCCGTTGAAGATTGCCTTGAACTCGGCGAGTCGTTCGAAGACTCGGCGAGTCGGCTAGGGTTTCTCCCAATTCTTGGACACGTATGAACTTGGCGAGTTAAAGGGGAACTCGACGAGCCAATCAAGGATTTCACGACTTCTCGAGTTCAGGAAGGACTCGACGAGTCGGTAAACTACACTCGACGAGTTGAGTCAACATGGACTGTTGACTTTGACTGTGGACTTTGACTTTGACCAAGAATTGACCAGTTGACTTCTGAGGGTATTCTGGTAATTTGGAAATTTACGAAAAAGGGTTTTATGGTAACTATAGGTGGTGGAGTTCGTGTGGGTGATCCGGGAATTGAGCTTTATAGTTTCATACGTCAGTTGCAAGGTGAGTTATCCTCACTATATCAACAGGGTCTAAGGCACCAAGGCCGGTCCTTATGGATTTGTATTTGGATTATTACATAATATGTGTAACGCCCGTAGATCCGGGCTAGTCAATTTAGAGATAATAGGGGTCGAAAACGACTTTTCGACAAAAAGATTATTTAGAATAAATAATCTTAACCAAGTTGTAGAATATGTCTCAAGGGTTCCGTACATATAAAGAACGCCGAAGTCCGAGTTATAACGAAGAAGTTATGGCCCGTCGAAGTTTTTCGGCAAAACCGGCACGGCACCGGGAGACGTAAATAGTGAATTTACAATAGAGGACTTTTTAGCCTTAGAGATCTAAACAAAAGTTGTAGTATATGTTAAACCGAGAACATCCATAAAAAGAACGCCCAAATCAGACTTCGTATGAGTAAGTTATGAATTTTCTAAGATTTGGCATAGCAGTGCACGACCCGAAACTCGAATTTTAGTTCGAGCGGTTTTTGGCTTATGCAACCTAAATGAGAGTTGAATATCTCATTAATAGGAACTCAACGGTAAAAAGACAGACGAAAACGGAGTCCGTATGAAGGAGTTACGAATTCTTCGTGGTCATTTAACAGTCTAATCTCATCCTACTATTAAATTTAAGATCGGTCGAGAATTAGCCGATGAAGTCTAAATCAAAGTTGTAGATCTTCTTTTTACCTACGCGTGGAGGAAAAGAACGTCGAAAACGGAGCTCGTATGCGAAAGTTACGGGGTTTAGAAGTCGGCAGGGTGCTGCTGCAAAAGAGGTGACATGGCTGATTATGGGCCAAGGCTTTCTCCCCAAGGCAAGCCACCAAAAGGTGACATGTGGCATGGACTCGAAGAGTAGGAGGACCTACTCGACGAGTAGATCTGTTTTCCAGCCTATAAATAGAGGTGTCGGGTTCCCTCATTTTTCACACCTTTCCAAACCATTCTTTCTCTCTCTAGACTCTCTCTCTAGCCCCCAAACCCCCCCCCCCCCTAAAGTCTAGGTAAACCCCCTAGCACCCGAAGGAAGCCCCGAGGCTCCCAGAGTCCCGAGAAAGGGGCCTTTCAACTCGGGAACGCTGCTCCGGCGAAGCCCGGTTTTTGAGAAAAACCCGTTGTAAGTGCGCTACGCCTAACCTATCTTTAGTATAGCTTATGTTTTAATATAGTAATGTTATTAGGACCTTATAATAATTGTTTGGGCTATTATTATGAGTTAGATAGTGTTGTTTAACGCTTATATAATAATAATAGCTAGACTATTAATTAGTCTCGGTTAACGTTAGACTAAACCCTAGTGGTATTGATACTAGGTTTTGTCAAGGGAAAATTGTTTTGAGATAACGAAGCGTTGTCCGAGTTCCGAGTCACCACCTTTCAGGTGAGTGCATAGTTACTTTCATCTTACACATAGATATGAAGTATTTTATATAAATTACGTGCTTTGTGTGTATACTGTCTGGATACTTATTATCTATGCTGGATGAAACGTTTTATACATGTTTTAAATGATTTAAACTGTATATGTATTTTATATCTACAAAATGTGTTGGGTAAAACATGGGTAGATTAGTGGTGAGATAAATGATGAGCGATGAAAGATGAGATAAATGATGAGCGATGAAAGATGAGATGAACGATGAGCGATGATATATGAGTGATAAAATATGGTGCGAAGCGATGAGCCAAAACGATGAGCCAAAGCGATGAGCCAAATCGATGAGCCAAACGATGACCCAAGCGATGACCCTGTCATCTAGTAGAGTATGGATGACAACCACAGACTATTCTAGACAGTCTAGTGGCACACTAGCAGGCTCGCAACCTGTAGGTGTTGTGAACGATGTGTTCACCTGGTGTACTCTAAAAACCCATAGACAGGTATTACGAGTGGACTCTCGAAAATGACACTGTTAATAAACGAGATAAACCCTGGCGACTATGCAGACTTAGTGCCGATTCCTTAGGATACTCCTTAGGAATGAATGATCGAGGAATAGCTGAATCTTAGGGTAGACCCTTAAGAGTAAAGAAGATAATGGGGATGGGTAATTGGGTTGATTGTTTGATGTTTAAACATAATAATTATATTATTGTGGGTTGAAAACCCTATGTAGTCACCAGGTTTCCCAACCTGACCCACTCCAGCTTATTTCTATCACAGGTGTCGATATGAAGCTACTTTACACTGAGAGATTTAAAAGAGATGTAGATCACTAGTGTAAATGAATGTAAGTTCTGTTTATGCTTATGTTTCTGTATTGACGATGACATCCCAATGTTTTAAAATGAATAAAATACATTTCTTCGGAAATGCTTTGATAACGTATTTATCATGTTTTTCTGGGAACAAATTCCGCAACACATTTCTTTAAAAGATACTCTGATTTTCAAAATAAAGCATAAACAAATCGGTCTTTTCTGGCCGTGAAAATGGGGATGTCACAATATGTGCATTGTTTCGCATCCTGTTAGTTAGGATGGTGATATGCTTACATTTAGTGATCGGGTTCGGTCGATATCCTAGTTACAGGATTATGCTATGATATGAACTGGGTAGGTCGGTGTCCTAGTTTAGGACATTGTATGCTATGTGATCTGTTAGATCGGTTTGTCTGTTATTATGATAGCCTATGAATGTATATGCACATGTTGTTTGATTTGGGTGTTGGGTTGAGGCGGTCCTGTTTTGTGTTGAAGGCCAACATACCCAGGGCGGTCCGGATAGACTACAACACCCTAGAGGGTATGATAGTCAGACCGAAGGCTCGGCGAGTGGTCCGGATAGGCTGAAGGCCCTGCGAGGCGGTCCAGACGTGCCGAAGGCTTGGAGAGCGGTCCAGATAGACTGAAGGCCTGCGAGGCGGTCCAGTCAGGCTGAAGGCTCATTATGCTTGCTGTTTGGTTATATGTTTATATGGCATGGTTATGTGGTTGGTATTTTGGGGGATAGCTCACTAAGTTTTCAGGCTTACAGTTTCAGTTGTTGTTTCAGGTACCTCTGGTGATCGCGGGAAGGCGAAGGCATGATCGTACCGCTCCTCTCGCTGTTATGACTTTTATGATTTGATACTGGGATACTCTGATAACTGTATTTTGAAAACAAACTATGTAATGACTTAATGGATTAAATTGTTTTTAAAAGTTTAAATTGGCTTGAATTTTTGGGTGTCACAAGTTGGTATCAGAGCCTTGGTTTGAGTGAATTGGAGGAACATGCGTGTAACTCCAGTCTCAAATCAAGGAAAGGATTTTCAAAATGATTTAAAAAAAAGGGTTTTCAAAATAAGTAAAGGAGGATGCAGGATGTACGATCAGCCGGAGTCAGTAAGTAGCCCCGAAATACCCTACAGTTATTTGATTATGTGATATGTTAAAACAGCATGTTAGTAATAATGTAGGGATCCTCAGGAATCGTATGATATAATTTTCTGATCTTTGATGCCTTATCTTATGTAGAGTACCTCATTGATTGTTTGTGACTCTTTCGCGTGTGAACTAACTATTGGGTGAATACTCTAAGTCACATGCTACATGGGTTAAGTGGTCTTAGGGTAAGGGATTTGGTCATGCTGCGCAGCTCTTGTTTGAGTCCAACCGTTGTGGGATTAAATCTTTTAGTCTAAGATTGTTTAAGTCGTACGGTATGTGATTGTATTCATGCAATAGTTAACGGGCACCAATGGAGGGTCGTGTGGCAGTTCATGGATGGGTGAGTTGTAGGGGACCGGTAGGTCAGTTGTGAGACGGTTAGCCTTCCTCTAGGAGTGAGGATTGAGTGTTCTCTATGATATGTATGTTGTTAGGGTGTTGTGGTGACACGTGAGACAAATATGGGTAGGTGTGGAAGGTAGTATGTGATGGGTTTTAGGTACAACAAATAAACTAGAAACAATTCCTAAGTTCACATGCAACCTACTTTGGATCTATGTTTTAACTATTAAACATACAACTTTGAATTGCAAAACAAGAACCCTAGAGGAGAGAGGCTAATTTCGAAATTAACAAACTAGGGTTTAGGGTTTACATACCTTTCAATTGTTATAGCAAACAATTGATATTCCCTTGATCTTGATCTTGATCTTCTTGGAAGCTTTAGCACCACAAGTGTAATGCCTCTAATGGAATCACACCCAAACTAGCAAGAAGGAAAGTAGAAGAAGAGAGAGGGGAGAGGGAGTATGCAAAATCTCGGCCTTAGGGTTTTTTCAAAAGAAAGAGTGACCAAAAACATGAACCAGGAGGCTCCTTATATAGCTGAGGGATTTAGGGTTTAAGGGAAACCCTAGTTATCCTTTGCTTAGGGCCTAAGCAAACCCAAGGGCCTTATCCAAGCCCCTATGGACGAAATTATTAGGGTTTCCCCTAAAGATTTCGTCCACCCTCTTCCAAGGGGGTTCTAGAGCCTTCCACTCAACTATTAGATAATTGCAAACTAGTCCCTGCACCTTATAATTAATTCTTTTAACCCCAAAATCAATTCTGATTAATTTCTGGCTAACAATTAATTAAACATAATGATTTCTAATTAATATATTAATCCATTAACATATTAATAAATCATTTATATATATATTAATTTATTAATCTTATAAATTAATATCTCTCCTTTCATAATTTCCTTGTCCAGTTGCTAGGTTGAGGGCAACCCAAAAGGACTGTGCTGCTATCAATTCAAGTACATACCAATTATAGTTATGGGCTTAGACACCTAATCCAACAGTCTCCCACTTGGATAAGTCTGTAACTATAATTGCTAGTATGCCTTCTAAATTTGACCAGCAAATTGTAGCTTCCAAAAAGCTGCTGCCGAACTCTGACCCAGTCAGTTATGTGTCCTAAGATAAGTGATCATATAACCCTTCGTTCTGCATGATATCCCCAGACAAAAGACATGGAATGTAATCAATCTCTTTGTCCAGAATCTATGTTTCCCGATTCCTGATTTGTGATGATGAAAGACTTCTAATCGAACACATCAATTCAGTCCTGGCTGGGCCCAGCACATAAGTCAACACCAAATCATCGAGGGGCCCACAGATATCGCTTTTCCTGTTAGGGCAAAAGGAACGAATAAACGTTGACTCATATGATTGTATCTTTTACTCATCAAATTATGCATGACAATACGTTTTATAACACCAAGTTACTGATGCGTTTTCGTATCACCAATGTATGACCGACTTGTAAATCACAACTCATATATCTTCGTTTCAAGATTACAAGATATTATCGTCTCAGTATTACTCGTGATGAATTCCATGAAGTAATACTCTGAGCGAGGGTTTATCCAATACTCAAATCTCAATTTCTGAGTACTCATGAACATTGCAGCAATTCTATTGCCATGTCTATCCTTAGACAATCTGCAATCCAATTCATGACAGTCTTAATTCACTACTTACTTCCAAGAGTACGAGCGACTGTGGAGTTTGAATAATCTCATTATTCAGGAAGTAAAACATGCAAAATATGAAACACAATAATAAACAATTGACAAAAGGTAGTAGCCAAACTTATAAATAATACTTTATTATTTAATCACCAAAAGTCAATTACATTTACTTTGTTACAAGTTTCAAAAACTAATCTAACTACTAAAACTAATATCATCTTTCAGTCCTATGCTCCGAGCATGCTGAATATGCTTAGCCCTACTCAGACCCTTTGTGAGAGGATCTGCTGGGTTATCTTCAGATGACACCCTCTTTACTATAAGATGGCCTTCTTCTACTCTATGTCTGATGAAATGGTACTTTCTGTCGATATGTCTGGTCTTACCATGATCTCTCGGTTCCTTTGTTAAGGCAACCGCTCCTTCATTATCGCAGAACAGTTCCATAGGCTCCTGGATGGTTGGAACAACTCCGAGATCTCCGATGAAGTTCCTCAACCAAGCTGCTTCTTTCGACGCTTCACTTGCTGCTATGTACTCTGATTCACAAGTAGAATCAGCCACCGTATTTTGCTTGGAACTCTTCCAAGTGACTGCTCCTCCATTCAGTAAAAATACCCAGCCCGACTGAGAACGGAAGTTATCTCTATCCGTCTGAAAGCTGGCATCACTGTAACCATCTACTCTCAAAGTATCACTGCCACCAAGCACAAGGACCCAGTCCTTTGTCCTTCGCAAATACTTGAGTATATTCTTAACTGCTATCCAATGAGCTCTACCTGGGTTTCCCTGATAGCGACTGACCATGCTCAAAGCAAATGCCACATCAGGGCGAGTACATGTCATAGCGTACATGATCGATCCGACAGCGGAAGCATAAGGTACACGACTCATGTCATCTATTTCAACATCTGTACTCGGGCATTGAGTCTTACTCAATTTGGTATTGCTCTGGATAGGTAGCTCTCCCTTCTTGGAATTTTCCATACTAAACCTCTTTAGTACCTTATCCAAGTATGTGCTCTGACTAAGTCCAATTAGTCTCTTCTTTCTATCTCTCAATATTCTAATCCCAAGAATATAGGCAGCTTCTCCAAGGTCTTTCATGGCAAAACACTTTCCAAGCCAAGACTTAACTTCTTTCAAGGTTGGAACGTCGTTACCAATGAGTAATATGTCATCGACATATAACACCAGAAAAGGTACTATACTCCCACTAGCCTTGATATACACACATAACTCATCTTCACTTCTAGAGAAACCAAACTCTTTGACTTTCTCATGGAAGCAAAGATTCCAACTGCGAGATGCTTGTTTCAATCCATAAATGGATTTCTCAAGCTTGCACACTCTATTGGGGAACTTTGCATCAACAAAACCCTCTGGCTGACTCATGTAAACATCTTCAGCCCACTTCCCATTAAGGAAAGCAGTTTTGACATCCATATGCCAGATTTCATAATCATGAAAGGCAGCTATGGCGAGCAATATCCTAATAGATTTAATCTTAGCTACTGGTGAGAAGGTCTCATCATAGTCAACCCCTGGGGTTTGAGTGAAACCTTTTGCAACCAGTCGAGCCTTGAATGTGTGCACATTTCCATCCATGTCTGTCTTCTTCTTGAAGATCCATTTGCACCCAACTGTCTTGCGACCTGGTGCACTATCCACCAAATTCCAAACTTGGTTGTCATACATGGACTTAATCTCGCTGTCCATTGCCTCTTTCCACTTGGAAGCCTCTGGGCCTGCCATTGCTTCCTTATAAGTGACTGGTTCATCTAAGTTTACCAGTGTTCTGTCACTTATGAATGTGTCACCATCTGAAGTAATATGAAAACCATACAACTCAGGTGGCACACTCACCCTAGTGGATCTTCTAAGAGGTAATGAGTCATCAATTGGTTCAACAGGAACTGTTTCCTCTGGTTGAGTGCTAGTGTCATCTAAGGTTCCTTCATTGGCTGACTCTTGAATTTCTTCAAGGTCAATAGTGCTCCCACTGTCCTCTTTGAATATGAGCTCTCTTTCAAGAAAGACTCCTCTTCGTGCTACAAAGACCACGTTCTCACTAGGCCTGTAGAACAAATATCCAAAAGACTGCTTTGGGTAACCAATGAAAACACATTTCTCACTTCTAGCTGCTAGCTTGTCGTGAGTCTCTCGTCTTACGAAAGCTTCACAACCCCAGACTTTAATATGTGCTAACGAGGGAACTTTCCCTGTCCACATTTCGTGAGGTGTTTTGGCAACCTTCTTTGTAGGGACAAGATTGAGGATGTGGGCGGCTGTCTCTAAGGCATACCCCCAGAAGTGAATGGGAAGCGAAGCCCGACTCATCATAGAACGAACCATGTCTAACAAGGTTCGATTACGCCTCTCAGCTACACCATTTAACTGTGGTGTCCTAGGAGGAGTCAATTGTGAGACTATCCCACATTCTTTCAGATAGTCGTTAAACTCGATACTAAGATACTCCCCGCCTCTATCGGATCTAAGTATCTTTATCTTTCTGCCCAATTGATTTTCGACTTCATGCTTAAACTCTTTGAACTTTTCAAAAGTTTCTGACTTATGCTTGATCAAGTAGATATATCCATATCTGCTATAATCGTCAGTGAAAGTCACATAGAATCGATTAGCATCTCTTGTAGTTGATCTGAAGGGTCCACACACATCCGTGTGTATGAGATCCAACAGACCTTCACCTCTTTCACAATACCCTGTGAATGGTGATTTTGTCATCTTTCCCAAAAGACAAGACTCACACATATCATCTGACTTTAGGTCAAATGATTCCAACACTCCATCCTTTTGGAGTTGGGCTATGCGTTTCTTGTTAATGTGTCCAAGACGACAATGCCACAAGCATGCCTTGTCTACACTATTAGACAAGTCAATATTAAGTACACTATTTCCTAGGCTATCAACACAAGTCACTGTTTCATACACACCATTACAAGGCAAAGCTTCAAACATAAAAACACCATTCTTATAAACAGAAATTGAACCATTCAAATCATTAAAAGAATATGTAAAACCTTGTCTGAACAATGCATGAAATGAAATAATGTTTCTCGTCATCTCAGACGAATAGCAACAATTTATTAAATCTAATCTAACATCATTACTAAGCAGAAGCTGATAAACTCTGATCTTGGTTACTGGTGAAGACTTTCTGTTTCCCATGATCAGGTTTATCCTTCCTCGCTCTATCTCCTCACTTTCCTTTAGACCCTGCAAATCAGAACAGATATGAAAACCACATCCTGTATCAAGGACCCATGAACGAGAAGATAATGAGTTATTAGCAGAAATAGTGTAAATACCTGCCGAAGATGGCTTCACTTTGCCATCCTTGATATCTTGCAGATACTGTGGGCAAGATCTCTTCCAATGCCCCTTTTGGTTGCAGTAAAAGCAAACTGCCTCTTTTGGATCAGAAACATGGGGAGTGGAACCATTGGGCTTAGCCTTTGGGCCATTACTAGATGACCCAGCTTGAGCCTTGCTCTTCCAGTTTTGCTTGGGAGGACCTTTCCTCTTTTTCCCCTTTCCCTGTCCAATAGCCAAAACAGGGGCACTCGTAGGTGTGGAGGGTATACTTTTACCCTTCATCCCTGCCTCAGCTGTCTGCAACAAGTTGTGCAATTGGGCCAAGGTCTGCTCAGTATTGTTCAAATGGTAAGTTAGAATAAACTGACCATAACATTCAGGAAGTGAGTTCAAGACCATGTCAATGGCCAATTCCTCATCAAAGTGAATATTGAGCTGGACCAAACGCTCTATGTAGCGTTGCATTCTTTGCACATGTGACACTACCGACTCCCCATCCTTCATCTTGCAAACCATGAGTGACTTGACTACTTCGAACTTTTCTTGACGAGCTCGCTTATGGTACTTTTCCATAAGGTCCTTGTTCATCTCGAAATGCCAGTAGTCCTCATAGTACCTCTGCAGTTCTGGGGACATAGTTGCCACCATGATGCATGCCACTTTGGTAGCATCATCGTAATGTTTCTTGTAGGCAGCAAGATCTTCAGGAGTAGCTTCATTCTCATCAAGCTCTTTGAGCTCCTTTTCAAGAACATATTCTTTGTTCTCGAAACGAAGAGCCATCTTGATGTTGCGCATCCAATCGTTATAGTTTGAGCCATCCATAACGACTTTGGAGCATATATTGAGCAAAGAGAAGTTTTGGTTGGAGGAGGACGAAGCAGAAGTGTTTCCAGGAGTAGACATCTGAAAAGAAAGAAAGTTTTAGTTAGATTTCAAGATACCTTAATAGAATAACCCAAAGATATAATATCAAGGTTAGGATCCAACTATGAAGATTCACAACTTAGAAATGGGATGTCGAGATCCAAGTGCAAATTTCATAAAGGTAGATGAATGACGATTCACCAATTCCACCATTAGACGAAACAAACGAAGTGAAATTCCTAATTCTTTTGAGATACATTGAAACTATTCAATGGCATGTTTTATTCTCAGATTATGCTCTTCTATTTGTGACTGGGATGCCGAGGATCACAAACAAGATGTGAATAACCATGCAAATATGCTTGGTAACATCATTGTCTTTATCATTAACTATTGATGTGCTGGTAAACCACACACGCTCCATCAAAATGACAATTATGAGATACCCATTACTACTCTTTATTAGTGCCTTTTAGTGTGCTGGTTAACCACACACGCTCCACTAACGACCAATAAAGCATAATGTGTAATTTCATGGATTAGCATACTTTTCACATTTTTCCTAAAGTAACTAGAGTTGGGATTTTGAAAATAATGTTCTAGTACTTTCTTTAATATCATTATACTTTTAATGAGAAGTAGTTGTCCTATCAAATCCGTTCTGCTAACGACCCTCCACTAATCAAGGAAGCGGTGGGTGAGAGTGGACACCCATTCAACTACCATTTTATAGGCAGTTTCCTTATACCCCCCTTATAGATTAGCTTCGTGAATGAGGCATACTAGCGATTTGACTGACCATGTTCTTATACATATATAATATTAAACTTTTAATTATAATATATATATAAGGTGTGTTTTAAAACATTTTAAAACTTCAAGGGTTTATAAATTTCGAAATTTAAGCTATTAAATTTAAATTTAAATAAACCAATTAACTAGATTTAATATTTATCTTTTAATTAACTATTAATCAAATTATTAAATCTTGTAAGGATTATCTAATTAAATTAATCCATTAATTTAATCCTAATCCTTATCCCTCTAAATTTTGAAAATTAGGGTAAGGATAATTATCCAATTAATCTAATTAAGTAACAATTATCCAAAACAAGAAACCCTAGTTATCCTCTAGCATATTTCGAAATTTATAAGGGAGGAGGCTAGGGTTTTCAAAACCCTAACCCTAATTTCGATTAGGGTTCTTTGGAGGCTAGGGTTTTCGAAAAAACCCTTTGATCCAAAACCCTAGAAATCGAAAATTTGGCCTTTAGGGTTTAATAGCTATAAACCCTAATTTGCAATTCAACAATTGTAGCAATTCAATTTAAAACAATAATGGCTCTGATACGACTGATGGGTTTTAGGTACAACAAATAAACTAGAAACAATTCCTAAGTTCACATGCAACCTACTTTGGATCTATGTTTTAACTATTGAACATACAACTTTGAATTGCAAAACAAGAACCCTAGAGGAGAGAGGCTAATTTCGAAATTAACAAACTAGGGTTTAGGGTTTACATACCTTTCAATTGTTATAGCAAACAATTGATATTCCCTTGATCTTGATCTTGATCTTCTTGGAAGCTTTAGCACCACAAGTGTAATGCCTCTAATGGAATCACACCCAAACTAGCAAGAAGGAAAGTAGAAGAAGAGAGAGGGGAGAGGGAGTATGCAAAATCTCGGCCTTAGGGTTTTTTCAAAAGAAAGAGTGACCAAAAACATGAACCAGGAGGCTCCTTATATAGCTGAGGGATTTAGGGTTTAAGGGAAACCCTAGTTATCCTTTGCTTAGGGCCTAAGCAAACCCAAGGGCCTTATCCAAGCCCCTATGGACGAAATTATTAGGGTTTCCCCTAAAGATTTCGTCCACCCTCTTCCAAGGGGGTTCTAGAGCCTTCCACTCAACTATTAGATAATTGCAAACTAGTCCCTGCACCTTATAATTAATTCTTTTAACCCCAAAATCAATTCTGATTAATTTCTGGCTAACAATTAATTAAACATAATGATTTCTAATTAATATATTAATCCATTAACATATTAATAAATCATTTATATATATATATATATATTAATTTATTAATCTTATAAATTAATATCTCTCCTTTCATAATTTCCTTGTCCAGTTGCTAGGTTGAGGGCAACCCAAAAGGACTGTGCTGCTATCAATTCAAGTACATACCAATTATAGTTATGGGCTTAGACACCTAATCCAACAGTATGGGCCCGTACTACTGAAAGCACAGGACCCATACTCGTAGCAAGGAAGTCACAACCCCTAGGGATTAGTTGGGAGTAGGTTCCCCGTCGTGTATGCAGATTATCTGATATCTTCCTTGTATATGTTCAGTATGGTGATGGCGAATCGATTTGAGGCGGGATCTGGATCAGGATCGGGAGCGAGTGGCCAGGGTAGGCCGGTATTGTCCGTCGATCAGATACGGGAGATGATTTTCGTGGAGGTTTCTCAGATTTTGCGAGAAGAACTGTTCGGTGTCGTGGACCAGGTCACCGCCAGGGTGATCGCCAAGTTCGAGGAGCAAGTTGCAGCGTTGCAATCTGTGAGAAATGTTGCTACCGGGATGGCTACTGGGGGAGTTTCGGTGGTGGGGTCACAACTAGGAAAGAGGAGGAGGGACTCTTCAGCACACGACGAAGAGTTTGAGGCAGCTAACCTAAGTACTGGAAGTCAGGAGGGTCAGGAGGTGTGTGGCAAGCGTGGGGGAACCCACGGATTTGCTTGTCACAAATTCAGGTGCGACAAGTGCGGGGAGAGAGGGCATGTGCAACGGGATTGCAAGAAGGATCAGATATGCTTTCACTGTCACCAGCCAGGTCATTTCAGGTCCAGCTGTCATGCGATGAGGACGGAAGGAATTCAGATTCCAGCGGTCATCATTCCTCAGGGGGTCAAGGTCGAGCCGCAAGAAGTCTCTGGTATGTAATTGGAAAACTCTATTCTGTAATAATATTGTGGTCAATCGTCCGTGATTGGTATTTATTTTTGTCTTGGAATATTGTTGAATATGGATAAGCAGTAATTTCGGGTTAGTTGCCTGTCCTGTCTGATCTATGTGTTGCGGAGTTTCATGAGTTGTTAGGACATTGGAGGTGTCAGGAGAAATTTATTATCAAAGGATTGTAGGTGAATAGAGTTCAGGGATTCATTAGAAGAGGCGGTAAAATATGGGAGGTTTGCGGTTAGGGTCCCACAGAAGGATTATTCAGCATTGTCAGGGATCAGTGGTTTTGGCAGCCGTTCGTGATTGACGGGCGAAAGCACCAAGGGAAGTAGCTCGTCGCCGAGGTATTAGTTGGAGTATCTATCTTTTGGTCTTCAGGACTTGGGTGTGGGGTCATTCAAACATTTGTGACTGTCGGTTTCACTGGGATTCAGGAAGTGTTCATCTGGTTCTTAAGGTGTGTGGCCAATCGGGATTGGCTAGTAATGGAGCGCTAGTTAGAAGAGTAGGTTGTTATCGGATCGATTGTTGGAAGTGAGAAGGATTGGGAATTCTCCAATTTTCATGTATTGTGAAGACTTAGTCGAATCTAAGTGGGGGAGAATCGCCCCGGGATACAGAAGCACGAGCGGTGTCGAAAATGGGTTAAGTTTCGTATCGTGGTCAGAAAGAAAGGCGGCCCAAGTGGCTGTTTGGTTTGAGGGTTGTGTGAGTTGAGAGTTCGGTAAACTTCCCAGTATGTGTATCGCGTCTTCTCGGTGCTTGATAGCAGAATTTGGGGAATCAATTTGGGGCTCCAGTCATGAATTGAGTTCAGTTCGGATGTTCAGTCGGATGTGTGATAGATTGAGGGTAAAGTATCAGACTGCGTTGTGTTAGAACGAAAGTGTTGTAAGACTGCGGGGGTGGCCGTAGCATTCACTAGCGGTCAGATGGTGTGGGAAGTGTTGTGAGGTTGTGAGATGATTTTTAGTATTCACGGATTCTTAAAGACAATCAGGTCAGGGTGGGCCTGTTTGCAAGATTGTGGGTAGACTATAGCATAATCGGAATCAGGAAAACGATAGGTCATTGGAGACCGGACATGATGTAATACTACAATATTCTGGTAGCGTTCACTTTTCGTATATGACTCAATGTTGTCAGGTTGTCCGGCTGCTATGATCAATGGATCAGAAGGATTGATGGAGCCATGAGTGGCGATATAGTTAGGGCGGTCATTGCTAGACGAGGTTCCTCCGGGAGTCGCGTGGGACGACTGTGAGATTATCATTGGCTCAGAAACTGGTCAGGACTTCGGCATTCCAGATAAGTTGGGACCAGGGAGATCTCCGTGGACTGCGGAAGCAACCAGAAGACAGCCTACTATTTCGGTCAGTTTCTGTGATCAGGGCGACATTAACTACTTGGGTTTTCAGGTGTGCGAAAAGTATCTGTAAGCGTTTGCAGATCTACGTGCGGGTATTGAGTATGCTGCTATGCTAGAGCAATCAGTAGGTCTGTCCCCAAGTATTGAACATGCTGATGGAGTATGCCGAAGACTCTGTATGGGTTTTGTTAGTTATGTGATCAGGTTCTAAGAATATATGTGTTATGGAGTAGCAACTTGTTCTGCAAGTGGACAGTGTAGGGTGAGGTTTCAGCACTGTGACGTTTGTTGGTGTTGTGAAGGACATTGTTTAGGCCCTTTTGGGCAATGGAGGAAGTGAGTGCCTCCAGGATGGAGTGCTGGGCATCTGAAGCGACGACATCGGTGTCGATAGGTTATCGGAAGCATTCCAGTCATGAGCTGAGGGTCGGAGAGGGCATACCAGGCTCATGCTGTGGTCTCAGAGGCAATCCAGACCTATGTTGAGGACCATGTAATGACATCCCAGTCATAGGCTGTGGGCAAAAAGATTGTGTTGGTTATGTCGCTGGTAGGAACGCGTTCAGATTGGATGTATTGTTGAGATTCGGGGGATTTGCACTCGGTTGTGACGAATCAGAGGATGGTGGATGAGACGCAAGGATAGATCCTTGGATCTCAAGTTATGAGTAGACCCGAGTCATGTCATAGAGGTATTCCAATCTAGGGTATTCCATCCTGAGGATGACCGGACCCTATGATTGATTGGACCTGATATGTTTGGTATTCCAACCCGGGGGTTGATTGGGCCAAACATGTGTGGGGATACGAGGGTATTCCATCCTAGGGATGTCTGGACCCGTCGTAGGCATGCCTGATATTCCAGCCCGAGGCTGATTGGGCCAGATATGAGTGTTCGTACTTGTTAGCTGGTTGATTATGTATGATATTTTGGGAGCTGAAGGACGCTTTATCCTGTCAGCACAAAGGGTTCGCTTCAGGAAGAGGGAAAGTTGGGTTTCTGATACTTTGGATCATCAGGATTTTGCCAGGTTGGCAAAGTGGCAAGTAGAATAGACCTTTGGAAAAGGTTCGGTTGGATTTCGCATCGCCTTTCACGTTTCGCAATTGCGGAAGTGCATGCCGGATGAGGAGGCAGTAGTATCATTGGATGACATTCAGGTTGATGAACGGCTGAATTATGTTGAGAGGCCTGTGGCCATACTGGAGAGGAAGACGAAAGTTCTGCGGAACAAGGAGATACCTTTGGTAAAGGTATAGTAGGAACATCAGAGGGGTTCCGAGTGGACTTGGGATCCGGAGGCTGAGATACGGGTGCACTATCCGGAGTTGTTCATCGCAGCGGACTTCGAGGACGAAGTCTAGTTCAAGTGGGGGAGAATTGTAACGCCCCGATTCTCAGGTATTAATATTGTGGCTTTAATGTTCAAGTTTCAAGGTCTACTCGACGAGTTAGATGCCCTGACTCATCGAGTAATAGCGGGTTTGGGACACGTGTTTAAGTGACCAACTCGCCGAGTTGGAAGAGTGACTCGACAAGTTGGAGCTGGAGGGTGAAACCCTAATTTCCGGGGTTTTGCACCCTATTTAAAGAATCATAAGCCTCCTTCAGCCTCTTTACAGTCCCTTGAGAGCTCAGCAAAACCCTAATACGTGTGTGTGCTCCATTGTGTGTTTTAAGCTTTGGAAGAGGATTATTGGGGAGAAGAGCTTGGGGGAAAACAAGTGGATTGAAGCAAGGAACTTGTAATCAAGATCTACTTCATTTGGCATCTTTTGGGAAGGTATTAAGCTGTTATCTTAACCCCCCATTTCATTTTAGACCTCTTTTGGGTGGATTTTAGGGCTTTTCTAGTATAATAAGAAGCCATTCATGGGTATAAGCTAAGATCTAAAGTTGTAACTTCAGATCTGGACCTTCCTTGGACTCTAAGTCCATAAAGTTTCAGCTTTGGAAAGCATGAACCTTCCCTCTAGTGTGAGACTTCTTTGCAAGTTTGGTTTTTGTCATTTTAAGGCTTTAGAGCTTTGCATGCGTGTAAAGTTTGCAACTTTACGTGATAAACATGCCTTAGAAGCTTGGATCTGTAATCTGGAACCTTGGCATGGCTTAAAAAGTGTATGCATGGATGAAGGTCTGCAAGGACTCGGCGAGTTGCATAGTCAACTCGGCGAGTCATATGAAGATGGTCGTGAACTCGTCGAGTTGATGAACAAACTCGGCGAGTCCGTTGAAGATTGCCTTGAACTCGGCGAGTCGTTCGAAGACTCGGTGAGTCGGCTAGGGTTTCTCCCAATTCTTGGACACGTATGAACTTGGCGAGTTAAAGGGGAACTCGACGAGCCAATCAAGGATTTCACGACTTCTCGAGTTCAGGAAGGACTCGACGAGTCGGTAAACTACACTCGACGAGTTGAGTCAACATGGACTGTTGACTTTGACTGTGGACTTTGACTTTGACCAAGAATTGACCAGTTGACTTCTGAGGGTATTCTGGTAATTTGGAAATTTATGAAAAAGGGTTTTATGGTAACTATAGGTGGTGGAGTTCGTGTGGGTGATCCGGGAGTTGAGCTTTCTAGTTTCAGACGTCAGTTGCAAGGTGAGGTATCCTCACTATATCAACAGGGTCTAAGGCACCAAGGCCGACCCTTATGGATTTGTATTTGGATTATTACATAATATGTGCATTGTTTCACATCCTGTTAGTTAGGATGGTGATATGCTTACGTTTAGTGATCGGGTTCGGTCGATATCCTAGTTACATGATTATGCTATGATATGAACTGGGTAGGTCGGTGTCCTGGTTTAGGACGTTGCTATGCTATGTGATCTGTTAGATCGGTTTGTCTGTTATTATGATAGCCTATGAATGTATATGCACATGTTGTTTGATTCGGGTGTTGGGTTGAGGCGGTCCTGCTTTGTGTTGAAGGCCAACATACCCAGGGCGGTCCGGATAGACTACAAAACCCAAGAGGGTATGATAGTCAGACCGAAAGCCCGGCGAGCGGTCCGGATAGGCTGAAGGCCCCGCGAGGCGGTCCAGACGTGTCGAAGGCTCGGAGAGTGGTCCAGATAGACTGAAGGCCTGCGAGGCGGTCCAGTCAGGCTGAAGGCTCATTATGCTTGTTGTTTGGTTATATGTTTATATGGCATGGTTATGTGGTTGGTATTTTGGGGGATAGCTCACTAAGCTTTCAGGCTTACAGTTTCAGTTGTTGTTTCAGGTACATCTGGTGATCGCGGGAAGGCGAAGGCATGATCGTACCGCTCCTCTCGCTGTTATGACTTTTATGATTTGATACTGGGATACTCTGATAACTGTATTTTGAAAACAAACTATGTAATGACTTAATGGATTAAAATGTTTTTAAAAGTTTAAATTGGCTTGAATTTTTGGGTGTCAGAATATCTCCGACACCCATGATCTATAGACAGTTGTGATATGCAGTCTGACCTTCCTTTTGTAATGTCTAAAGTTTTGCGTTACATCTTTGGAATGACTAGCGTGAAACAACGTACTATAATACAAAACGCATGATTATATTCAATTTTCAACTGAATAAATGAGTGTGTCGCCTTCAACATCTGTTGTCATACTCCTTTTTGCCTTTGTGTGCAAGAGGCTTCATGCATTGATTTCTGAAATGAACAGTCTCTTTGCTGCTCCAACATGTAACATCCCTCTTGTAGTTCTGTCCATCTGTCTTTCTCGAATTCAATCTTCCTCTACCCCTGCTCCCTTTGTTAGACCATCTTCCTTTGTATTTAGTACTGAAGAGACTACTGGAAGATTCTTTGACACTCTAACTGAAAATATCCTCACCAATTGTTAAATTATGAATGTGTTTGAATGTCAGCTTAGTACCTCAAGCTGAGCTGCTAATTGTTGTGATTGTACTGTACTAAATAACAAACAAAGATGATAATAGTAGCAATATGTGTACTTCATCCTCGAATCCAATATCGACTGAAATCAACATTGAGATGATTGAATTTAAATAATTTACATGATCGGAAATCGAGCGACCCTCCTTCATTGTAACGCCCGTAGATCCGGGCTAGTCAATTTAGAGATAATAGGGGTCGAAAACGAATTTTCGACAAAAGATTATTTAGAATAAATAATCTTAACCAAGTTGTAGAATACGTCTCAAGGTTTCCGTACATATAAAGAACGCCGAAATCCGAGTTATAACGAAGAAGTTATGACCCGTCGAAGTTTTACGGCAAAACCGGCACGGCACCGGGAGACGTAAATAGTGAATTTATGATAGAGCGACTTTTAGCCTTAGCGATCTAAACGAAAGTCGTAGAAAACGTTAAACCGAGAACATACAAAAAAAGTACGCCCAAATCTGACTTCGTATGAGGAAGTTATGAATTTTCTAAGATTTGGCATAACAGTGCACGACCCGAAACTCGAATTTTAGATCGAGCGGTTTTTGGCCTACACGACCTAAAGGAGAATTGAAGATCTCATTAATAGGAACTCAACGGTAAAAAGACAGACGAAAACGGAGTCTGTATGTAGAAGTTATGAATTTTACGCGGACATTTAACAGTATAATCTCCTCGTACTGTTAAATTTAAGATTGGTCGAGAATTAGCCGACAGAGTCAAAATGAAAGTTGTAGATCTTATTTTTACCTACGTGTGGATATAAATAACGTCAAAAACGGAGGTCGTATGTGAAAGTTACAGGTTTTAGAAGTCGGAAGTGTGTTGTGCGAAAATGGGTGATGTGGCACAATCTTGGCCATTGCTTTCTCCCCAAGTCTTGCCACTAGATGGTGACATGTGACACCAAGTTCAGCCATTTTTCACCCTATAAATAGAACCTCTCTCACCCTCATTTTCTTCACACCTTTCCCATTCTTTCTTCTCTTTACTCTCTCTCTAGAACCTCTCTCTAGCCTCGAAACCCCCCGAAAAGCCTAGGGAACCTCCCTAGCATGAAGCGGAAGCCCCGGAGTGCTCAACGGCTCCGAGAAGAAGAGCTTTTCGGCTCGGAAACGCTGCTCCAAGCAAAGCCCGGTGTTCTATAAAACCCGCTGTTTCGTCGAAGGAAATTATTTTTAAGAAGCGAAGCGCTGTCTGAGTTCGGATTCACCACCTTTTCACGTGAGTGCATAGTTACTTTCATCTTACACATAGATATGAAGTATTTTAAATAAATTACGTGCTATGTGTGCATATTATCTGTATACTTGCTATCTATGCTGGATGAACGATTTTATACATGTTTTAAATGATTTAAACTGTATATATATCTACGAGAATATGTTGGGTAAAACATGGGTAGATGTAATAGATGGAATATGAGTTGGATGATGAGTTGAGAGTTGTTATAGACCACGAGGTAAGTGTGAGAGGTGGACGGTGTGAGAAGCCTTTCCCAAATGATGGCCCCGTCATCTAGCAGAGTATGGATGACAACCGCAGACTATTCTAGACAGTCCAGTGGAACACTGGCAGGCTCGCAACCTGTAGGTGTTGTGAACGATGTGTTCACCGGTGTACTCTAAAAACCCATTGACATGTATTGCGAGTGGACTCTCGAAAACGATATTGTCAATAAACGAGATAACCCTAGCAGCTGTGCTCGAAGGACAATACTGGTAGCTGCGCCTCACATAGAATGTCACAATTCTGGCAGCTGCGCCTAAGTGATAGAACTAGCAGCTGTGCTTGACAGCTGTGTCATTGACAACGATGGACTTCGTGTCGATTCCTTAGGATGATCCTTAGGAATGAATGAAGGAGGAATAATTGATTCTTAGGGTAGATCCTTAAGAGTAAAGAAGATAATGGGGATGGGTAATTGGGTTGATTGTTTGATGTTTAAACATAATAATTATATTATTGTGGGTTGAAAACCCTATGTACTCACCAGGTTTCCCAACCTGACCCACTCAGTTTATTTGTATCACAGGTGTCGATATGAAGTTACATTACACTGAGAGATTTAAAAGAGATGTAGATCACTAGTGTAAATGAATGTAAGTTCTGTTTATGCTTATGTTTCTGTATTAACGATGACATCCCAAATGTTTTAAAATGAATAAAAATACATTTCTTCGGAAATGCTTTGATAACGTATTTATCATGTTTTTCTGGGAACAAATTCCGCAAGATTTTTATTAAAAGAAGTACTCTGATTTTTATAAAGCATAAACAAAATCGGTCTTTTCTGGCCGTGAAAATGGGGATGTCACAGTTGGTATCAGAGCATTGTTTTAAGCGAACTAGGAATATGGATTTATTTCTAGACTTAAACTTAGAATGCTAAGCGATGATTGTGAGATGTGAGCACTAGCTTATTTAGGAAAGTATGCCTAATATGCTTTATGTGCTAAATGATTTATGCCTCATATGTTGTTATTTGTTCGGATCTATGGTATGTTGCCGACCGGATCTGGAAACCTTATGTATTTAGGATTCTAAACGTACGACTACGATATTAGAACTAACATGTAAACGTTTCGAAGTGATAAGGACGATTTAAACGACTATCCTAAATAAAGATCTAGATTCACCTTATTTGGTGTATAGATCAAAATGGCAAGAACCCGCAGTGGAGCCGGAAATGCTAATGGGAACAGAAACCAACCCCCAGTGATTGAGCAAATACCGGTTGTGGTAGCCGCTGCTGAGCCAATAACCATGGCCGGAGTACAAGCGATGATCCAAATGATGTTGGATCGTCAGATGGAGGAAACAAGGCGTTTACTTCAACAAAATCGAGAGGAACTTACGGTGCCTATTGAACAGCCCTAGCTCAGTGATGGGTAGTCAGAAGGAGGGAACTACAGTGGGACGGTTGGTCGAGCCGACCCACCGATAGTTAGACGAAACAATCAGGATGGAGGAAATGACGGACGTAGATGCAAGTACAAGGATTTCATGGCATCAAAACCCCCAAGTCTTTCTGGAAGCCCAACACCGGTGGAAGTTATGGACTGGATCTCCGAGATGGAGACAATGTTTGAGAGTTGCGAGTGTAGCAACAAACAGAAGACCGCTCTCGCGATCCCTCTGTTAAAGTCTGGAGTACTGAGCTGGTGGAAGCTACTAGCTAACACGATGCCCAAGGGAGAAGCAAGCAAGATGTCTTGGGAAGATTTTGTGGTGCAACTGAAAATGCAGTACTGCTCTGAGCAGGATCTCCTAGAGATCAACAATGAGTTTCAAAATCTGAAGAAGGGAAGGATGAGTGTCACTGAGTATGCTGCAAGTTTTACGGAGAAGATGAGGCTTGTTCCTTACCTAGTTCCAACTGAGCTCTCCAAGGTCAACAAGTTTGCCCATGGATTACCAGCGGACTTTGGTCCAATGGTCAAGCAAGCAACCACTTTGAAAGTTGCCATCTGGGCAGCCAGGAATGTTGAGACTCAGATTAGGGAAAAGGGTCTGGAGAAAGTTGAAGTTGGCGAGAAGAGGAAGTTTGAAGGATCTTCAAGGTCCAACAAGGAGACCAAATTCCTGAAGTCTGGAGGAGGAAGAGGAAGTGAAGCAAGATGGTGCGAGAAGTGCAAAAAGAAACACTCTGGAACATGCGGTGAAAAGGTGACTTGTTTCAAGTGTGGAAAGCATGGGCATTACGCCAACGAGTGTACATTCAACAAAGGGTATGTTACGCATGTAACGAGGAAGGTCACTTCAAGCAAGACTGCCCAAAGAGAGAAGGGGCTACAAAGCCAAATGTGCCGCCAAAGCCAAAGGCGAGAGCATTTCAAATGATCCTTGACGAAGCAGATAACAATGCAAGGATTCAGGAGTAAATGCTTAATATCCAAAGATCGAGTTATGAAGTAACCAAGGGATAGTATCGTATAATGTAACCTGTTAGAGGCATAGTATAGGGTGAACTCGAACACCTATGTAATAGTTTCAAGAAATAATAAAGCCTTCGTTTTGTTATCTGGTGTGCTAAACTGTTATGTGATTTTCTGGTATGGTGACTTGGGGACTGCGAGACAATACTTGGGACGAGTATGAGTAGGTGTGAAAGGTAGTAGATGCATATACTACCGGAAGCACATGACTCACGCTTGGATCAGGGAAAGTCACAAGGTTACCGAGAAGCTAGTAGTTGATTCCGTTTTGTTCATGTATGTCATTACCATTGTTTCGGTAATGACTAAGAAGATGATTGTTATTCCGACCCTAGTTTTCATATCAAATCGAGTCCGACTATGATGAGTATATTACGAGGTTCAGAGAACCAAGTTCGATGTAGCATCTGACTTAAGCCGGAAGATTGAAATGAAAGATAATCAAAGCGATCAGTACATGTATCACGACAGTTGCTTGTAACTAGAAATGCTACCTTTTAAGATGTGATAAGAACATGAAGGAAGGTATAGTCTGTTCCGGAATTTGACTGTAAAAGACCTGAGTCTAAGCATTGCAACATACGATGAGAGGTTATTAGAACATGACCTTTCGGTCTATTATGATAATCGAAGGAAGAAACTTATCTCAAGTTTGTTAAATAAGGAGTCTCCAATAAAGATCGAGATCGTGACATGAAGATCATGATTGGAAGTCTAACATAAGATAGAGAGCCGATGCAAGATCGAGCACCGCCTGTAGTCAAGGAGTCTAAGAGTTAGATACTCGTTCGAAGAAACATCAAAGTTATGACTTAGGATGAAGAGATAACGTATGGAGTCATCATGTGAGCCCTGTTTCGTTGATGATTCCGGGACGTAATCATCCTAAGGGGGAGATAATTGTAACGCCCGTAGATCCGGGCTAGTCAATTTAGAGATAATAGGGGTCGAAAACGAATTTTTGACAAAAGATTATTTAGAATAAATAATCTTAACCAAGTTGTAGAATACGTCTCAAGGTTTCCGTACATATAAAGAACGCCGAAATCCGAGTTATAACGAAGAAATTATGACCCGTCGAAGTTTTACGGCAGAACCGACACGGCACCGGGAGACGTAAATAGTGAATTTACGATAGAGCGACTTTTAGCCTTAGCGATCTAAACGAAAGTCGTAGAAAACGTTAAACCGAGAACATACAAAAAAAGTACGCCCAAATCTGACTTCGTATGAGGAAGTTATGAATTTTCTAAGATTTGGCATAACAGTGCACGACCCGAAACTCGAATTTTAGATCGAGCGGTTTTTGGCCTACACGACCTAAAGGAGAATTGAATATCTCATTAATAGGAACTCAACGGTAAAAAGACAGACGAAAACGGAGTCCGTATGTAGAAGTTATGAATTTTACGCGGACATTTAACAGTATAATCTCCTCGTACTGTTAAATTTAAGATTGGTCGAGAATTAGCCGACAGAGTCAAAATGAAAGTTGTAGATCTTATTTTTACCTACGTGTGGATATAAATAACGTCAAAAACGGAGGTCGTATGTGAAAGTTACGGGTTTTAGAAGTCGGAAGTGTGCTGTGCGAAAATGGGTGATGTGGCACAATCTTGGCCATTGCTTTCTCCCCAAGTCTTGCCACTAGATGGTGACATGTGGCACCAAGTTCAGCCATTTTTCACCCTATAAATAGAACCTCTCCCACCCTCATTTTCTTCACACCTTTCCCATTCTTTCTTCTCTTTACTCTCTCTCTAGAACCTCTCTCTAGCCTCGAAACCCCCCGAAAAGCCTAGGGAACCTCCCTAGCATGAGGCGGAAGCCCCGGAGTGCTCAACGGCTCCGAGAAGAAGAGCTTTTCGGCTCGGAAACACTGCTCCAAGCAAAGCCCGGTTTTCTATAAAACCCGTTGTTTCGTCGAAGGAAATTATTTTTAAGAAGCGAAGCGCTGTCTGAGTTCGGATTCACCACCTTTTCACGTGAGTGCATAGTTACTTTCATCTTACACATAGATATGAAGTATTTTAAATAAATTACGTGATATGTGTGCATATTATCTGTATACTTGCTATCTATGCTGGATGAACGATTTTATACATGTTTTAAATGATTTAAACTGTATATATATCTACGAGAATATGTTGGGTAAAACATGGGTAGATGTAATAGATGGAATATGAGTTGGATGATGAGTTGAGAGTTGTTATAGACCACGAGGTAAGTGTGAGAGGTGGACGGTGTGAGAAGCCTTTCCCAAATGATGGCCCCGTCATCTAGCAGAGTATGGATGACAACCGCAGACTATTCTAGACAGTCCAGTGGAACACTGGCAGGCTCGCAACCTGTAGGTGTTGTGAACGATGTGTTCACCGGTGTACTCTAAAAACCCATTGACATGTATTGCGAGTGGACTCTCGAAAACGATATTGTCAATAAACGAGATAACCCTAGCAGCTGTGCTCGAAGGACAATACTGGTAGTTGCGCCTCACATAGAATGTCACAATTCTGGCAGCTGCGCCTAAGTGATAGAACTAGCAGCTGTGCTTGACAGCTGTGTCATTGACAACGATGGACTTCGTGCCGATTCCTTAGGATGATCCTTAGGAATGAATGAAGGAGGAATAATTGATTCTTAGGGTAGATCCTTAAGAGTAAAGAAGATAATGGGGATGGGTAATTGGGTTGATTGTTTGATGTTTAAACATAATAATTATATTATTGTGGGTTGAAAACCCTATGTACTCACCAGGTTTCCCAACCTGACCCACTCAGTTTATTTGTATCACAGGTGTCGATATGAAGTTACATTACACTGAGAGATTTAAAAGAGATGTAGATCACTAGTGTAAATGAATGTAAGTTCTGTTTATGCTTATGTTTCTGTATTAACGATGACATCCCAAATGTTTTAAAATGAATAAAAATACATTTCTTCGGAAATGCTTTGATAACGTATTTATCATGTTTTTCTGGGAACAAATTCCGCAAGATTTTTATTAAAAGAAGTACTCTGATTTTTATAAAGCATAAACAAAATCGGTCTTTTCTGGCCGTGAAAATGGGGATGTCACATTCATCTTCAGATTCACCAACTGTCGAATCAAGAAAACCTTATTCGTTGATGAAGGTTTTTCATACATATTAGACAACACATTTATCATATTGTAGGTAATCTTCACATCGACAATGTTGTAAGCTACATTTTTTTGGTAAGGATAACCTTATCACTCAAAGTGTCTATGATTTAATAAGTCCCAGTCCTCGTGCTTCATCCCTTCAAGCTTCTTTCGACTTAGTGTTTTATTTAATTTATTTTAGAAGAGATAGTCTTTGATTTGTATTCTCTAGAATTCGAAATCATGAACTTCGAATTTGTCGATTGTAAGTTTTTCATCTTCAACTATAGCTCTAATAGAGTTTGTTGGGAATCAACAAAAGCGTTAATCAACTTCAGACAAACGATAAATGAATTTTGGTAAAACACGCAGAAGTAAACTAAGAATTCTGCAAACGAAAAATTGAACACAATATTTTATGTGGTTCGGTCAAAGTAACATACATATACGAGAGAACAAGAGAAAAAGGATTTTAATAACTTCTAAGAACAATTACAATCACTTACAAAAGGTTGCACCTCAATTGAGTTATCAAACAAAAAGGAATCTATCTTGTGGACAAACTACTCCAAATGATATGTTCTCAACCTCACAATGATTGCTCTCTTGAAATCTATGCACTCATACACGCACATATCTAGCACTCGTATAATCATAAATGTTGATGAAGATGTGTGTCCCTATTTATAGTCGATCATAAAATGCCCTTAAAATGGGATCATCCAATCACATAACGTCATGTTGTTGCTTCTAGAATCTTCAAACATGAGGAATGTGCATGGACATTTTCCATGCACCCTAGGAGCATATTCTCAAGACCCAACAACACATTCTTAGCTCCATCATCATATTCTCCAGGTGGTGGAGCGCATTCCGGAGCAATGCAAACACCTTTATAGGTATGGAGCGCATTCTTGAAGCTAAGCAACACATTCAAAGGTAGGCAACATATTCAAGAGTTAGGGAGTGTATTCACGATTGAGGAGCTAGATCGCGCATTTAATGATAGGGGATGATCTCTTGATGCCTGGAGCGCATTTGACATATATTGAGCATATTCAGATGCCTTAAGCACATTCTCCAAATACCCTAACACTTTCTCCAAATGTCCTAGAGCTTTCTCCAAGTGCCCAATCACTTTTCCAAGTGCTCAGTCACTTAAGGACTTAGAATTATTTCACCAAAAGGAACATTGATGAAGTTTTCACACCCTAACATATTTAGAATCAAAATTCGTGCTCAATAAAGGCATTCAAGGTTTATCTGTTTAGGAATTAGGTTAATATCACAATCGTTGGTGGTGTGGGCTAATGGGGGTGCAATCAGACAATTTATGTTGCCCAATAATTTCTCAAAAAAAAAAAACCACTCGTGAATGTTAGTCACCACCGTTATCTAACAATCTTGTTGAGGTTCGAAACTTTTTTCTTTTTTTTTATCACTAGACAACTCAAGTGATGGTTTCACTGCATAACAAACACGCAAGTTAAGAACGATTTTATAAATATATAGAGATATTTAAGCATGTGTGTGTATATATATATATATATATATATATATATATATATATTAATTAATAAATTAGAATCAAAGTTATTAGTTTTAAATAATTCATATTAATAAAAATAAAGAAATTAGGGTTTAGAATTGACCAAGAAATATTGGTCTCTAAATGATAATATATATAGTTGATGATATCTGAAGGTTAAGTATATTGATTATTTAATATCTTTTGAGTCATCAATAAAAATAAATAAATAGACTATATACTCTAATAATTTTAAACATTTAATTAAAAAACAAATAGTAATAAATTAAGAAAAAGTTATTATTTTGATTTATGGTTTATTTTATAACATTTATAATGCATTTTCTAAACATACTAAGGGGTGTTTGACTTAGCTTTTCAGAGGCAAAAGTCATTTTTAGAAAAGTTGCAAAAAATCAGGTTTTCCTGACTTTTCCAAAAAGTTGATTTTCCTTCTATCCAAAATCCAAAAGTAGCTTTTAAAAGTCTTTTGCCAAACATCTTTTACCTTTAATCTTTTCGTAAAAGTATTTTTGCCCTCTCAAAACTAAGACAAACACCCCTAGATACTTAAACAAATTTGATTATTTGGAAAAATTGCAATAGTCCCCAGGGCCAGGTCAACCTCAAGCCCCAGATCCAACCTTACTGCAGTCTCCCAGCGACGGTACTCTCTCAGTCGCCAGCGGCGGCGCGATCAAGTTTCCAATCGGTTCTCTTCTCTTTGCTCTACCAACGTTGACCTATTTTTGTGTAAGTTTTGCTATCATTCCTTTATAATTTTTAATCACCACAACAATCAAGTCTACACGAGGTTTAGTTGTGCGTTTGGTTGGCATCGTTTCTCTCCTGTTTTCTCTTCCAAGTTGACGCTTTTTGTCTAATTCAGGTGTTTTTTCTACGGTTTATAGTGAATAGCGCTGTTTAAATTTGTCAATTTGGGTTTTTAGTGGTTTAGGGTTCATAAAAATAAATCTTGAATTCAGCCTCCGCCCCTAAGTAGTCGTTGCTTCTCAATCTGTATACGCTTTTCTGATAATGAATTCAAACTAAGTAATCTCATAGTATAAAACGAAATCATAAAGGCCTCAACCTGTTTTATCAAGCTCAATTTCCATTTGTAGGTGTGAGTGAGTGTTCATATTTTTATTGAATCTTTTTGCTTGGATTGTTATTGTTTGAAAATGATCATGCTCTTTTAATTGTTTACAGAAATGTTCTCCTTGAAGCACTTTCTGATTGACCTGAATACCCAAATTGTATTTCAACTTCTGGACAGCTCTTCCTATTCAGGTCTGAAGTAAAACTCACCTTATTACTCGATCAAATTCCTACACCTTGTTGACTTAAACCTCAATCTTCTCCAAAAATCTCTCTTAAATCTTAATCAATCTGTAAAACATGACAGAAACATTCAGCCACACTGCCTCCAGACAATTATCACAAATGTTCTTTGCAATACTCTTCTTTCATGGCTCTGAATACCTTTTAGCAATCAAATTTCATGGGAAATCCAATGTAACTCTTAAATCCCTCTTAATCAGCCAACACTACATCTTTGCAATGATCTTTTCTGTTCTTGAATACTTACTCGAACTATACTTTTTCCCTGAACTAAAAGAAAACTGGTGGGTAAGCAATTTAGGACTTTTGATGGTTATCTTTGGGGAAATCATAAGAAAACTTGCAATCATAACTGCTGGAAGAGCTTTCACTCATTTAATTCAAAGACATCATGAGGATCATCATAGACTTGTAACTCATGGAGTTTATAGCATTGTTCGTCATCCAGGGTACACAGGATTCTTGATTTGGTCAGTTGGGACTCAAATAATGCTGTGTAATCCTGTTTCAACTGTTGGGTTTTCATTAGTTGTATGGAACTTTTTTCATAGAAGAATACCATATGAGGAGTTCTTTTTGAGACAGTTTTTTGGGGTGGAGTATGATGAGTTTGCTAAAAGGGTTCCTTCTGGGATTCCGTTTGTGAAGTGATAAAACTAATAGATTGCCATTTGTGTCTTCATCATGAAGTTTTGACTATTCTACCATGGCAGGTTGAAGCTCTGGATGTTGTAAATTATGGAAAATGTGTTTGTTTAGATTATGTGTTTATGATTGGAAGATTTAGTATGACAAATTGGTAGGTATACTTTTGTTGCTTGAGAAATTGATATGATGTTATGTTAGTGTTAACTTATAATAACCTATTGGGTCAAACTTTAAATTGAATCAGATTTAGGGTTTTTATTATATTTTTTGGAATTTGGAGTTAATTATAGGAAGAAATACATAAAAACTACTGTATTTTGGCCATTTTTTTGTGGTTTATCTATTATATTTCTCTTTCGTCAGTAAAAGCCACTAAAGTTTGACAATTTTTTCAGTGTCAATGGATTTGACTTGCTATGACATCCTATAAAAGTTAATTGGTTATAATTGATTTTTTTTTTTTTTTAAATAGTGGCTTTAGTGGAATACTTTAACATCAAAGTTTAGTGTCAAAATCTCATTAACCTATTGAACTTTGAGAAAAAAAACCTATTATGACTATTTTAACATGTTATAGCATATCAAAGTGATGAACATAGAAAAAATTGTGAAACTTGGATGACTTTTTTTAACGAATATGAAATATAGATTTTATATGATTTTACAGTTTTCAAAAGTTCACAGCTATTTTAACTGAACACTTCTACCGCAACAAGTCCTAAAAAGCTTTATAAAAGCTTTTTATGGTCTTAAATAAGCCCCTTGCGCTCTTCCATATGTATTGCTTACCAGTCGTAAAGTATTGGCTTCATAAAGCTCTATGTGGTCTTAGATGGGCCCATTATGCTTGGTTTGAGAAATTATCTATGGTATTTACTTATGTTGATTTTCTTGTTAGTCGTAAAGTATTGGCTTTATAAAGCTCTATGTGGTCTTAGATGGGCCCATTATGCTTGGTTTGAGAAATTATCTATGGTATTTACTTATGTTGATTTTCTTGTTAGTAATTATGATTCCAACATTGTTTGGTACATGAACGGGTGTAGGTTGGATTCTCATATTTTTATGTGCAGATGACATGATTATTATCATTAATGGAGTTATGATTGTGATGACATTGAGTATTCAAAGCATGATTTGGCTCACCGTATTGCTATGAAAGACTTTAATTTGTTGTGTTATTTTTTGGGTATTGTGGTTCCTTAATCTCAAAAGGGCTATCAGTTTGATTGTGCATGTCTCTCTAACAATTAGATCGTTGGCATGCCTCTTGAAACCAATGCATGATAATATGATATTCTTTGACTGATGGCGTTCTTTTATCAAATGTGAGTATGTATCACACTATTATGGCGAGTTTGGTTTACCTTACAATCACTCGACCAGACATGACCCATGTAGTTCATGTGGTTAGTCAATTTGTCATTGCTCCTACCACTGTTCACCAGGGAACTGCTCTTCGTATTTTTAAGATATCTTTGTGGCCCTCAGTTTCAGAGCATTTTGCTCTTGTTGATGTCTTCTCTATGAGTTGTTGTAACGCCCTGTTTTGAATCGCTTTCCTAATTCGGGACTGTGGCCTGAAGATGGGTTATCTTAAGGCTTAGGGCCTTTGGAAAGAGAGATCTAGACCCATTTAGGTACGGATAATGTAATTGAGGTGATCCGGTAATTGGGTTGTGTCGTGGAGCCAAGGGGGTATATCGGTAAAGTGGCAGTTCGAGTTCTTTATGAATTTTGGATTTTCGTTCGGAAGGTTTTGAGGTGGGGATAAGTTGATAGATGTGTAGAGCTTCTCGCCACCTTTCTGTGGATATAAAGAACGTCAAAAATGGAGTTAAAACGAAGAAGCTATGGTCGTTTGAAGTTGGAGTAGTTCGGGTGAGGGATCGTTGACTTGTTGACCAAGTTCATTTAAGGCTCACGACGTGAGGAGCGCCTGATGCTCCAAAACCCTAATTTTCGGGTATTTAAAGATATAAGATGATTAGGGTTGCTTCTCCCCAGCCTCTTTCACTCCCAAGACCTCTGGAAACCCTAATCTCAGCCCCCATTGAAGTTCTTGGTCATTTTGGTGTTATTCAAGAGATTTTGGAGGCTTTGAAGGTCATTAAGGAGAAGAAGATCATTGGTGGTGCATTGGTTAGCTTCTTGGCTTCATCATCAGCTAGTTGTGGAGCTTTTGGACCTTTGTAAGTCCTCAAGCTCAAACCTTTCCTTTCCTTGTTTGCTATATCTAAGTTTCAATGCATTTTATGGCTTGTAATGTTGGTTAGAATGCATGGAATCCATAAAGTTGGCAACTTTATGGATCATGGTGGTATCTTAAGCCTTATAAGTCTCAGATCTGGATTTTGGTCATGGTTTTGGACTCCAAGTTTGAGTCTTGGACATTTTTACTCCATTTTGACCCAAGTTGGTGTTTAAGTCATGTATTAGACATATGTGACTAAAAAGCTTCGATTTTTATGGTCCTTGGGGGTCAAGGAAGACCCTATAAACTGTCCCATGTTAAGGCTTAATGGATTAAGAGCTTAATGCTCATTTTTGGTCAGATCTGGACTCACGACGTGAGTACGTATTCGAGGAAGTTCCTGGACTGAAACCACGACCTCACGACGTGAGCAACCCCTGTGCAAGTTTTGGACTCTTTGATTGTGGGTTAGCTTGATATTGGACTTGTCTTTTGGTTTGGGCTCATAATGGACTAAGGATTTTAGAGTAATGGACTTCTGGTTGGGCTTGCCCTAATGGGCCTTGAATGATGAATTGGGCCTTAGTGGGCCCAATGTAGTTAGGCCTTGATTGGGCCCAATGGGCTTGGACTTTTGGACCATTGGAAAATCATTGGTTTAGAAAAGTAATTGGCCTGTGGGGAAAGGTCCATGTAAGGGTTTGGGCCCAATTTGGAAAATTGGGCCATTGATGGATATTTATGGATTGATAGTTTTGGGCCTTGGTTGTGAATCTTGTTGGGCCAGGGGTGAAACGGTCATTTCACCCCAAGTAAGGACTATTGGGTTTTGACTAAGTGTTATTCCAGTACTGATAGCTCGGGGAGCCGAAGGATCTGCAGTTCGGGAATTGCCAGTTAGCAGCCAAAGGATTATCCGCGGGACTTCAGCAGCGCGAGGTGAGTTTCCTCTTGTTTGTATGGGTCTAAGGCCACAATGCCGACCCATTTAGTTTATGCATGATAGGAAGACCCGGGGGTTAGCCCTTGGTCTCAGTTATGTTATATGTTCCGGATTACGATCCGATGTCGGGGTAAGCCCGAGGAATGTTTATATGCTTCCGGACTTCGGTCCGATGTCGGGCGGGGCCCAAGGAAGGTTTATCTATATGTTATTCTGGACTAAGGTCTGATGCCGGGGCAAGCCCGAGGAATGTTTGCATGATAGATTATACTTGTTGTCTGTGTGATATTTGTATGTGCCCGGTAGGCAGGTAAGTGTGGGCGAGGTCCCGTATCTCATCACTAGCTGAGTATGGACGGGGTTCCATGACTCATCAATAGCAGGACAGGGGCAGGGCCCAAGTTAGGCGAGGCCTTAGGACAGGAAATACATTTAGAGTATGTTTTCTTTATGTGCTAGTATGATTATATGTTATTGTTGTATGTGTATAGCGGGCGGGCCCAGAGACAGACGGGGCCTAAGAGAAACAGATTTGTATACCGAGCGGGGCTCGATGCCAGACGGGGCCTGATACCAGATTTGTCCGATGCCGGGAGGGCCCGATGTAGCGTAGGGGGGGGGGAGTATATGTGCTTATGTGTATGGTATGTGGTAGGTTGGGGAACTCACTAAGCTTCGTGCTTACGGTTTTCAGTTTTGGTTTCAGGTACTTTCAGTTGCAAAGAAAAGAGCTCGGGATGACTGCATTGCACACACCAAGATGTTTTTAGCCTAGGATGTTTCACTCTGATATGTTGATATGTGTTCAATATGATACTCTGATTTGATACGATGACTTATGATTTTGAATGAATGATTTTGATAATTATGGTTTTATTAATGATTTAAAACGAAATTTTTGGACCGTATTTTTGGGATATTTCAGTTGTATGCCTATATTGATGCTGATTCGGACAATGATCCTAATGATCGCAAGTCCACCATCGATTTCCTTATTTTTTCTTGGAGATTCACTTGTCTTATGGAAAAGTAAGAAATATGATGTTTCTTGGGTTTTCTACAAAGGCTCGGTATTATTAAGCTGTATTAAGCTATGGTTGTGACCAATGGTACAATTGTTTGGTTATGTTGGCTCCTCACAAATATGGATTTTGATGTTTTCCAACCTACCCCTACATTGTGAGAAGAGTGTGATACATGTTGTAAGAATTTCTATTTTCCATGAGCCGACAAAGCATATTGAGATTGACTATTATTTCAGTCACCATCATCAACATCTATGAACCATCTCGATACCACATGTTCCATTGGCCTTGCAGATTGCCAATATTTTCACGAAAGCCCAATTGGCCTCTCTTTTTTGCTTCTTGTGTGACAAACTTTGAATTTTTATTGTTGTCACATTGTAAGATTGAGTGGGGAATGCTAGGGGCTATTTTATTGAGTTTTTATTTAACCATTTAGCTAGGTTAACCATATATAGCTTTCCTATTTTAGTTATTTCCTCCTTCAATGTAATTCAATTTTTCCCTGCAATAATAAACCCTAGTCGTATTCATTTTATTTTGGTTTTCTACTTTAAACCAAATTTTTTAATAAGAAATTATAATTGAGCTTAAACTTTTTTTTCTTACAATATATATCTCCATTATTAGTGGATACTTAGGCTCTTCAGGCCAACAAAATTAAATATAACAATAACAATATATCAATTATTTACTAAACTTAAACCAACAATCACTAAAATACAATGTTTTTAACCCAATGTTGAATCCTCCACATAAAAAAACTCATAAAAACGAAATAAGAACTTAAAACCATAAAAAATCTGACCTGAAACCGATATTTTAAACAAAATAGTTTTACGTCAAAACCCCATGGTGTGGTTGTGCCACACATAAGGGATGTAGGAAATGAGCACTCACCATAAAATACAATGTCTTTTCTTGTTTGGCCAGGCCATATCACATATAAGGTAACTTTGACATGGTCTATCACCACCATTCAGAGCCTTATTTAGTGCTCTTTGTCTTCTAGCATACTCCCAAGACATATCTTTCGATCATTGGTCCAATTCCTCCCCTCCCAATCCCTTTATCCAAGCCATGCAAACTTCATACATGCAAAATACACTCGTAGTAACCCATACCATCATTAATGATATGCAATGCATGGAAGTGCAACGTAGATGTACATAAAATTACGCAAAATACATAGAAAACATGATAATAATATGTATGAAATGTAGCAAAAGGTAATTGCCTTCATATACTTGCTCTCGATATAATTTGTTATCACACCTCTAATTCTTTGTATATAAAATTGTTAGCCACTATTTTTGTTGGAGTCCCAAATCACCTAGATTATAAATGTTAGATTCTCCTCTATCTCTCCGATGATTATTTTGGAGCGAAAAGCAAAGACTACGCTATCTATCTGGATATCATGTTATGAGAGTCGACTTTTAGCACTAGGAGCTCAACACATGTCATCATTACTGAGTCGGGCGAGGGCCATGTTGGAATCTCACATACTCTATACACGATTCAATCAAACTCTAAGTCAAACTCTATATTGAAGTCTCTCATCGCTCCTAAAATGATTGTTTGGAATACAAAAAAAATCAAACACTCACCGTATCTAACTGAATTTTTGTTGAATACATTGGTGTAAGTGATTTGTCCATTCAACAATCACATTATTTTATGAATTGCATACATAAACCCTAACTATAATTGTGTTCTAACAAATTTGTTTTAATTTTTAAGGTGTTATTTATTTAAAATGATGTAACAATTTGGTGCTTCCGTATTTTATTAGGATGTGTGCCATTATTAAAACTTAGGTTTGAGGAATCTCAAAGATTAGAAAAATGACGTGTGATGTATTATTGATATAAATCAAGGCAATTCTTTTTATAAAAGTTCTGACAGTTATGAAATGTCAATCATATATATATATATATATATATATATATATATATATATATATATATATATATAGTAAGAAATTTTTTTTGGTAAAAAGGTAACAAGTTTTTTCAACATAATTTTTTTGGCAAACAAAACAAATGAATCAATAGGTGAATAAAAAATAACATGACCCATAAAAAAAATTCCAAAAAAACATTTTGATGATTTATTTTTACGATGATTTTGTTGATATTCACTAAAATTGTCATAAAAGTGAATTTTTTTTCATGATTTATTTAAAAATGAATCTAGAAAGTGTTTTTTTGGAAAAATTTTCTTATGGATTATTTTACTTTTGAATCATCTTATGATTCATTTTGTTTGTTTGCTAAAAAAATGTTTATATAAAAAATTTCCTATCTTCCTATTAAAATTTTCCTTCTTATTTGATCTTGGTTATAATGTACTCTACGGATAGAGGAATACATAGAGTTGAACATAGTAAAATAAGAAATTGAAAGATTTCGTTGAAATTGTTCATTTGGAAATTTCCCGAAAAGCTAATCATAGGTTCTTCTCTCCATCAGAACACTAGGGTCGTTATGCTCATTACTAAACTTGTTGAAGAGATGAAATATAATCAAGGTGTATCTTTTTTATCAGATGTCGAATCGATCATCAGAAGAAGAATTAGGCCAAAAATTAAGATACATTCTGGGAAAATCAAACTTCCATCAAGGAGAAGCAAGTGAAAGGCTTTCATAAAAATTCTCATAGAATCAAGAATGAAGTTATAGTTATAGTTATATATATATATATATATATATATATATATATATATATATATATATATATATATATATATATATATATATAAGTCGTTAAATACAATAATTTGTTTGAGTTTCTTTTGTATTTTTATAAACTGTTCATTTGTTCTCATAATAATATTTGTTTTCTACAATTTAACTGGTTTAACTAGGGTGAGTTGGTGAATTTTTGCGCATGCTTTTTGGTTTTTGAAAAAGTGAATATTTGCAGGTGAGTTCGTTTTCATGGAAAAACTTGTACGAATAAACAGAACTAGACCAATTCTAATAAAAAATTAATATTTGTAGACTATATTTTAGAAGTGGTGGATGTGTTTGTATGAAAGTTGAACTCCTAGACTAATTTATAGGAACCAAATTTTGCGGTTTGGTTTTTCAACACAAAAACCAAAATTGAATAATTTTTGAACCAACAAAAAACTAAAACTAAATCATAAAATGGGTTTTCAACCATAAAAAAACAAAACTGAATCATAGAAACCGAAACCGATTGATTTTTCCACAAAAAAAAAATGAATTTCGCGATTTAGCGTCAACATATGTTGATATAGAGTATGTTTACAGAGGATAAAAAATTATAAATTTTGATATATTAATTTTTTTTCAATAAATATAAAGGAAATATTCAAAAAAAAAATCTTAATATTTTGGTTCGATTTATGAAAAAATCTCAAAATTTATTTTGTTATAAAAAAGTCTCGATTACCAAATAAAAAATTCAAATTAACATTTTTTACCGGTAAACTATTTTTTACCCTGGTAACTCGATAAAAGTCTCATTATTTGGTCCGATTCATGAAGAAGTCTTATTTTTTTGAGTAAATTACACGGATGGTCCCTGTGGTTATGTGTTACTTGCATGTTTGGTCCCTAGAAAGATTTTTTAACTCAGACCATCTCCAAAACTTTAATTTGTTACCCGCTCAGTCCCTCTGTTAACTTATCCGTCTGTTTAGCTGTTAGAAACCCATACATTGAGGGCATTTTTGTCCTTTCACCTCTGGAGGGGCTTAAATGTAACTTTCTTCAAAAACATCCCAAAAAATGCAAAAGTAGGAAAGCACATTATCGTATGATTTTCAACATTGCTTAATTGAAGAAGTCAATAATTCGCACACCAGTTTTTACCAGAATTCGTTTGATTTTGCTGAAGAAATTGATACGAAACAAAAGAATCAATAAATCGAAATTTGGATAAAACGAAAGCGAGATATATCAACGAACATCAATAAATTGGTTTGACCATATTTTTCAAAATTTAACCAATCGAAACATATATCGCATCTGCTTCTTGATCTTACTTCAATGAAAACACATACGATTGAGAAATCGAAACTTCATCATCATCATTGAAACACAAAACGAGAATCAATTTGGATCCATCCTCTATAGTTCGAAATATCATCTCCGTAAGAAATCAATTATGAGGCCCCATCGAAAGCCAGTCAAATGTCGAACAGATCGACTTCAGCGAAACTATTTCCTATGAAACTCAAATTCGATCAGCACCCTAATTTCAAAATATTCCATCGATTCACCAACAAAATCAGAGAACTATTCATGTTTCAGCAATATCATCAACATTGAAAACAACTTCAAACCATGTATGCTCAATCAGTCAATTCACCCAGAAAAACAAAAAAAAAAACGAAAATCAGCTCAGTAACCCAAATGACAATCATGTCCTAAACATTAACACCACAAATGATTTTCAGATCAAACAGGACCCTCAAATAATCATTATAGACACAAGGATAGAACAGGAAATTTAAAGAACATGATGATGAAGGATGAACCCTAAAATCCGCTGTCAATAGATGGTTTTTTTCCAAGGAATAGAAATCAGTTGATGATATAAGTTCAATCGATTATACGGGAGGAATTAATTGCAGATTCCAGGCGATGAACACAACTGATACAGGCGATGGAAACTGAGAAAATAAGAACGAGGAAGGGGTGGGTTTTAAAGTAGTGGCAAAGGTGAAAGGACAAAAATGCCCCCAGTATGGAGGTTTCTAACAACTAAACAGCCGGATAAGTTAAGAGAGGGACTGAGCGGGTAACAAATTAAAGTTTCAGGGATGGTCCGAGTTAAAAAACACTTTTTAGGGACCAAACGTGCAAGTAACACATAACCACAGGGACCATCCGTATAATTTACTCTATTTTTTTTTACTTAAACTCTTTTACCTTTTTCACCAGAAAAATCTAAAAATTTCTTGGTGGAAATTATGAATAGTAGGGATAAGCAAAGACTCATTTATTTATGGTTGTGCTTGTTGTAAATACTTTGTATATAATGACGAAAAAACCACTATATCTTGTTATTTTTTCTTGTTTAACCACCAAATTTTCATTTGTACTAAAAAAACCACCCATTTTTTTTTATCACAGCCACTATGACCTGCATTTGCGCTAAAAAAACCACCCATAAATTGATGGTTAAACTGAACTTTTAGAAAAATAGTGTTTTTTTTGTAATTAAAATTGGTTCAAATAGGTAATAGTTGTCGCACTACAACGTTTTACCAAAAGTGATGGTTTTTTGGAACTTATTAAAAATTGATGGTTAAATTGGATTTTTGGAAAAATATAATGTTTTTTTTTCGTCATTTTCCCTTTTTATATCTATCAAGTTTGTGGTTGCATCTTTCTTAATAAATTATAAGATCATTAAACACTAATTGTGAGCATGATGTAGCTTTAGGTTAAAACCGAACCGCAAAACAAACGCATCGGTTTTTGTAATCTTAAAACCGTGATGTACTATCTTTCAAATGGTGTGGTTTCATGTATTGTGGTTTTGGTTTCACAGCACATAATGAAATGATGCGGTTTTCTATTGTAGTGTGGTTTTAAACTACAAGAGATCAAAAGCGAATCATTTTTTCCATTAAAATTATAGCCTTTAGCACTTTAACCAATACAACTTAGCCAAGAAACATGAAGCAATTTTTTTGCCCAATCAAAAGTTTGGTGAAATCATAGTCTTCATCCACAAGCTCAATCATAAGCAAGACCCTTGTGACAAAGAAGGATTGAGTCAAGCCGTTTTAGTTTAGTTAAAGTCAAATAAATATCAATTAACTAATAATATTATAAATAAGTTAATATATAACATATATGTAAATATAATGGTGCAGTTCGATTTTTGAGGACCGGTTTCTAAGGTAAAACCACACCAAACCAACTTCGTTCATTTTTGACAAATTAAAAACCGCACCCTACATTTTTGCAATGGTTTCGCAGTATCGGTTTCAATTTGTTGCGATTTTTTATATATTTTTTAATTGACTCAGTTTTTTGCTCACCTCTATTAAACACCTTCCCTCACAATGTGCACTTTTAACACATTTTTATATCATAAACAATGTTTCTTATCAATTATGACAAGATCAAAATATTGCGTCTGTGGAGCTAGTCAATAGAGTCCAACGGATCATGCATAGTAATGTTATGGCTCCAAGATCTATAGATGTTTTTAAAAGAATTAGTTTTGCCATCCAAAAAGGGAGTTGCGGCACAGCTTGTTGCTCGTTTACCCGCTACGTCTATGTAAAACTTTCTTCTTGATTCAAAATTAATTAGGGACTTTCACACCTACCTATACAAAATGTATCAAAATGAACGACATCGTCAATGCTTCAACGAATCATTGAGCTTGAGTGTTGCATTTTTTATGATTGAAATTGAATAATCACCAAAGGGCTTCTAGCCCAGCGGTAATAAGTATTGTCCTTCCTCCTTGAGGTTGAGGGTATAAGTCCCGTCATGGACATAGATGGGATTAAGAAGTAGTTTAAGAGTAGATTAGATTTGTTGTTAAAAAAAATTGAATGAATCAAATGATGGGAAGGCATCGAGACACAAGAAGTTACAATGAATAAATGAACATTGACGACTACTAAATCGTTAACGATATCAAGGCTTATAAGAAAGCTAGAAAAGAAAGAGTGGTGTTTTAATATGATTAGATAGGAAATCGATGTCAAAAATGACATCCATATTTCTTTAGTTATACCAAAAGCCAATTTAAGTAAGATCTTTATTCAAGCACGAACATCACTTTCCTTGCTCTCAAGATATTGTATTTATATCCCCGGTATTGAACATGAGCCACGAGTGACAGTTACACTCTCGAAATCATTGAATAATCAATCATACAACATCCAAGTATTCCTACTTCATCCAAGATATCAAGTATACACTTCATCTAGCAAAATGAATACTTTTCATTGATATAAACACCTTAACACCTATAAAGTAGACTAAAGAGTTTGAGACAACTCAAAATGCTTGGTTTGGAAAGTCACTTTTGATGAAAAATTTAAAGTTATAGTCTCCTAATATCATATCCTAACAATACCATTATCCACATAGAAAACTAGTGATGCCATCAACCACTACATTCAATTAATCACCATCAATGTGACCTTACCTACGGTCACTACATCACCATCTCTAGCCAAAGCACTTCTAAGTAGAGCTTTTTTTTGTCATAATATTCACATTATACTAAGGTGATGTCTCCCTTTTTAGTCGATGGACTTAATGCATGCAAGACTTTATCCAAATACGGTTGTTTATTTTTTAATTAATAGATAAAGAACGACTATATCAAGAAAGACTATGAGATTTCCCTCATTAAGTCCTAAACTTTTTTTTATAAATTTTCCCTAACTCTGCCAAGTGTGTTGTCATTTTTTCATATTTTTTAAACATCATTTATCTAGACAACATTTTCACTATACAACACTTAATAAAAAAGGAATACGGCCTTAGGTAGATCCAAAACTAGGGATTTTAACAACGAACAATATAGAATGAGGTCTCCTCTTAAGTCTCAACAAACGATATACTTTCCTCATGTAACCTATAATTGATGGTTCTCGATAAATACCTAATTTAATTCTTATGATATCCTTTTTAAGCACTTATGCTTATGCAAAGGGGCCATTCTTCCAACAACACCTCAACTAGCCCACATCACCTCACTTTAAGAGCATTATGTGAAATGTAAATCACGTAAAAGAAAGCCCACTACATGATTGACACCAATCCCATAAGAAGCCCAAATTCACATTAGAATTGGAACTCCAACACTAACCATTTCCTTGTTTTTGCAAAGATAGCACTAGAGAATCATGCTACCCCATAGGGCTTTCAAGAACTTATGCTTAAACCATGAACTTTGTCCATTAGGCTCCTATAGCCAAAACTTTTTAGAACTAAAATTTCAAAAATCCAACACATTAAAATCAAAATCAAAATAGGTCCACTATAAACCATGGCATACCATAGGCATTGGGTGTATAGCAAGCAAGACTATGAAGCTTGATTTATGGACCTTAAGGAAAAATGATTCTATCCAAAGTTATCCACCTTGACTATAGATTCCCCTAATATGATTTTTATTTGGGGCAATATATATTAAAGGCAAAAGTAAACAAGAGAATTAGAGAAGGAAGAAAAACATTACTGGTGAGAAAAAACCGAACTTGTGCAAAAAGATTCCCCTCAGCTTTATATATATATATATATATATATATATATATATATATATATATATATATATATATATATATATATTCATCTTCTTCCACTTAAGTAACCAACCTTTCCAATTTTAGAAGAGTTCCCTACACCATCAACCTGAGCCCTCTTTCTTGATCCTTTAGAACAAGGGGTGATCTTTTTCTCTTCTTCTTCTTCATCATCTGTGTCTACAGTTCCAGTTCTTGACCTAGTTTTTGCACTTATGCGTCTAGGGAGGTATACATTGAAGTAATAGCTGGCTATGTTTTTCCATGACTTTGATTGAAAAGATTCTAAGGCAAGTTTTATAAAGTTATTACCTTCAGAAATCGGATTCCTTTTCACAATCTGAATAAACTTCTGCTGCTCTGAGTACTTCCATAGCTTGGCAACAGCTTCTCCCATCTCATCAAACTTCCATTTATGGAAAGCGGGTCCCAGATCTTTTTGAAGACGCGTTCTTTTTAAAGCAATGTGTCGCTTAACACAGGAAATGGCTCCTGGGGAATGACAATCACAGTTTTCAGGTCTCCCTTTCCCAATTTCTGTTTCTGGTGTTGTTTCTTTGTTTGACCAAATCACAGTGCCTAAATACTTTGATGATGTTGACTTTGTGAGACTTTTGTGGGGGTATTTTCTTTGAGGTGGGCCCGTCCACTCCGCCACGTCAGCTTGAAAACGTGGTCCAATTGGGATTGCTAATTTTTTGTTTTCATCAAGAACATCATTGAACCAATCGTTTTCATGCTTCTGACTCCTTTTATTAACCTGTTTTGGCTTCTTCATGGTTCAATAACCTTGGATCAATGCATCACAAATTTACAATATCGCCCTTTTAGTGATCTGAAACAGAATAATATACGCCTTTGTTTCATATTAGAATGCAATAAAACGTAAACAAGGTGGCATGAAATTATTATTGAAGCTATTCAATAATGTTGTACAATAAAAAAATGACCTTATAAGCCATTAGAAAGGTTACAAGAAAGAAATTTCAAATTTGTTTTCCACATTAATATGATGGAAATATTACATCCATGTTTATGATGTTATATATGCTTAGAGAATGGCACAAATGATTTCCAAAATGAAACATATTATTTCCAAATAGATGGTGAGCCTCTCTATATTTATCTTCCTTTTTGGCAATCTAAGAAACTTGGAGCATTTCCCTCTTTCCATCTTCCCTTTTGGCCATCTCAGTTCATCAAAAAGAAAAAAGAAACATAATATTCATGGATTCCCAAAAATAGACAAGTGTGAAAGGAAGAGGAAAAGGTAATAGTATAGGTAGATTCTTGAGACTACTTATGATGATTGTGAAGGAGTTGATGTTGTAGATGAGCAAATAGAATAGGTAAATGGTAAAATCACATCCAATCATAAAAAAGAGGGAGGAATTCTTCACGACATGATAAACCAGAGAGTTAGGTTGTTTGATGATGACAAATACCAACTAAAAGCCTAAACCATGGCCAAATTCATAACAGTAACAGTAACAAACAAGCAAAATGGTTGTAAGCTCCCCATGGAAAAGACGTGAATGCCCTTCTAAACTCACACCTACAAGGCTGTGTTTGTTACACAGGGCTATTTTCAATGATGATGATGAAGAGTGGGATAAAAAGGGCATTCACTTCTTTCGCACAAGAGATCATTTATGTGGGACAAAAAGTTGCACAGTTTGTCCCATTGACATCAGTCTTAGTGTGCTTAGCTACAATACTTCAATAACAGAATTTTATAGATGTTTAAAATTAGTTTTACACTATTTTAAGACACACAGACATTGACTGAAAAAATAACAGGGGGTGTGGATTATAAATCTTAACAAAAAGCATCTACAAACCAGAGAACAGACATATCCGATTAATAACTACAAATGAATTAATATGTGAGAAGCCATTATTTAACCTAAAGTATAATAAATTTGTGGGAAATCAATTATTTGCTTTTCTTTTGACTTATACAAAAAAGAATATGTATATTATGTGAGAGAACATGTACTTTCAAACTAGGGTCAGTTATCCCCTAACATTTACAAGTACAAACACAACATTCAGCTTCACAAATCACAATGTTTATGTCATTCATTACGTTCTCTCAGAAGAAAAAAAAAGCTTATTAGATACCTAATTGAAGATGAAAAATACTCAGACTAAAATTAGCGTCGATTATTCCGCAGACGACATATTAATGAAGGAAATGGTGAAATTTTAATTAAGATAAGAGATCTATCACCTTAATAACAAGCAGAAATCGTCGCTTAAAATCGAATTCGTTGCTAAATCTCGAACTAAACTCTGCTCGGCTGCAAAATCGTTCTACAGTCTGCGATTGAACTTCCAGTCACAAAAGTATTCTTCGCCGCAGATCTAGGGAGTATAATTTCTATATTTGATGCTAATTCAACTTTTCTTTTTCAAATATTGTTCACATTAATTTGTCTTGGATTATGATTTATCCATGCTTGATTGAAAAGTAAAAATCGAAAGAAGAGATGTTGATGAAGAAGATCGAGAACTCCGCCTGCTAGTGACGGTAAGGCAATGTTAGCGACGGAGGAATTTTTCCATTTTTTTCTTTGCAATGAAAAATTGGGTTGAGGATTGACAAAAGTTAGGGTTGAAAACTTCAACCCCAAATTTTAATATTTTAGAGTTGTCAAACACAAGCTTATAGTGGCTCTTTTATTAGACTATTTTATTGGGAAGTCTAGATTTAGGGGTGTTTGGCAAAAAGAAAGTTTATGGTTTACTAGGTTATTGGTCTACCCAGAACTGCAAAAATGTCGTTATAGTATGTATTTTTTTCTGAGGTTTAGTCTAAATGTTTTTTGCTTCGATGATCCTTTTGAGCTAATTTCATTGTGTATTTGGTCTCTCAGTAAACTTAAATGACTGTAATACCCTTGGAGTATTTATTTCTATTTTTCTTTCATTTTTTTTAAACCTAATACTTATTTATTTATTTAAAATTTTAAAAAATAAGAGGGCCACCTCCTCTCTCTCTCTCTCTCTCTCTCTCTCTCTCTCTCTCTCTCTCTCTCTCATATTTGGGTTTGTCTTTCAAGAACTCAAGAAAATCTGATGAACACCAATACACAGTTAAGAACATACATATCTTTATTAACATATACACACATCAGATTTTCTGGGTTTTTTTTAAAACGCATACACTCATCAAATTTTTTGGACTTCTTCTTCAAAACACACCTACACTTATGAACATAGATACTCAAGAAAAACACACATAATATTTTCTAAACACACACACATACACATGCTTATGAACATACATACTCAAGAACAACACACATCCGGAGGGGGGGGGGTTCCAAATCTACACTAGGAGTCGTCGACCATCTTCATCGATAATCTTCGATTTTCCGACGAAAAGGGTTTCCATATCTGCAAATGAGATCTTTAACTCCAGCGTCGTCGCCACCAGCAGCACCACTAGAGAAGACGAACCTTGAGCTTGTCATCGCTACCAGGTATGCAAACGATATCCTTTTATCTGAAAACGGGATCCATAGAGAAGACGAACCAAGATCTGAAGATTTAGGGTTTTTTGGATGCGAAATCTGAGCCTCTAGGGTTTTTTTGTCATCACCGCTAAAATCACACAGCTAAAATCATGAGACTTATTTGGCAAATTCTCACATTCTCTTCTTCCATCTCTCACCTCCACCTCACCCACCGTCACACCATCAGATACCCCACCATCCTCAAAATCACCGCCGCAATCTCCATTAGAGACAAACGTTCAAGATGTTCCACAATCACCCGACATTCTGGGGCTACCGAAAAAGATTCAACAAATAAATTTGAATTCTCCGATGGATTGTAAAGAATCCGGTAAACTATGCACCACTGTGTAATCCGATTCCTAAGGGCTTTATTTGGTACAAGCTTTTTATGAAGAAGTTGTCCATATTTTGGATGTGAACAATGTCCATCTTCAATTCATCTTGAAAGAAAAAGTAAACAGAGGTGAAGTGTTCTTGGGTTAAAAGAAAACCCAAAAAGAAAAAATATATAGTGGTGGGTATACGGAGAGAGAGAGAGAGAGAGAGAGAGAGAGAGAGACTATTGCTTTTTTAATTGATTAAATAAATAAATAAGTACTAGATTTAAAAAAAAAATAGAAAATAAATACCCCAAGGGTATTACAGTCATTTCAGTTTACTGAGAGACCAAATCCGCAACGAAACTAGCTCAAAATGACCGCAAAGCCAAAAAACTCGAGATTTGGATTAAACCTCAGAAAAATACATACCATAGGGACCATTTTTGTAGTTTTGTCATTAGTTTATATTAGTTTATTAGGTGTACTATATGAGTTTATTAAAAATAAAAAGTTAATATAAAGTTGTAAATATTATATATTTTTTAAATTAATATTTTTATATAAATACAAAAAATATAATAAATAATTTAATAATTTAATATATACTAATAAAAAAAGATTGACAATGTAAAACAAATGATGCGTTACATAGTAATTTAAGATTTAATTCTTGGAGATTTGAAAGAGAAATGAAAGAAACAGAGCATTAGTTCTGAAATTTAATAGAAAGATCTACTTTACATATAAAAGTCATTACTAAAATGTGGATTTTAAATTTAAGAAAATGAAAAACACAAGAAAATGACAAGTGGAAAAAATATAATTTAAAAAATCACAAAAAATTAAAATATGACATTTGGCTAGATGATTTTTATTTATTAAGTTAGATTAGCTTATAAGCTAATAATTTAGAAGAGTTAACTTATTAAAAAATGATTTATTAGTGGTTTCCCACCATTATAATCAGTTTTTATCCAAACATTTTTTTTGCTTATAGGAGTGTAGAACTGATAACAAACTAACAAGCTCATTTGCCAGACGCCTCTTAGTATTTGGGTTTATTAGACTATTTTATTGGGAACTCTTTTTTATTGGGTTTATAATTGATATTTTTTGGTTTTATAATTGACTAGTTATAAGATGCATGTATTACATAAGTTTATTTAAGAAACAATTAAATACGAAGGTCTAAATATTTCAGAACTTTTAATATATAAGAAAAATGAGAAAAATATTGAATTACTAAAATTGAAATGTTTTTTTCTCTTTTAAATTTAAACAAATAATTTAGATAAATAAATAAAGAAAACTAATGAGCTTAATTTAGGAATTTTGAAATTAGAAGGTAATCAATTAATGAAATTAATATCCATTTAATATTAAATTTATTGCAATTATTATATTTAAATATTATGTGGAATTTATGTAACATCCTGATTCCCAGTATGAGAATTCTATTTAAAAAGGGCAATTTTTCATTGGAACTCGTCGAGTTGATGGTCTCAACTCAACGTGCTGAAATTCTATGGGTCGCGAATCTTTTGGACCAACTCGACAAGTTGGAGAAGGAAACTCGACGAGTTGGTGGCTAAATATGAAACCCTAATTTTTAGGGTGTTACACCCTATTTAAAGGTCTTAAGTCCCATTGTTGGCCTCCCTAATCGCCCCCTCTGTCCAGAAACCCTAACCTCGTGTTTTCTCTTCTATTTTTAAGAGTGTGTGTGAGCTTAAAGAGTGTTTCCTTGGTGTTCTCTAGAAGAAGCTTGAAGTTGGTGGAGCATAGCTTGAAGGAGAAGCTTTAGATCCAAAATCTTCTTGAGTTTAGCTACTCTTTTGAGGTAAAAAGTCGAAAACTTGCTCGTCTATTGCTTACATCTCTTCCTTGGAAGTTTATTGTCATTTTGGCTCATTTTTGGGTTTGTTCTTGGTTTGAGCATCTCATGAAGTTATAACTTCAGATCTAGGCATTTTGTAGCCTCCTTGAGCTTAAAGTTTCAAGCTTTATCTAGATCTAGACTCCCTTCATGTTCTACGTCCCTTATTAAGCCTTGTTTGAGTGTTTTAGCCTCTTGATGTTATGCATGGACATAAAGTTAGCAACTTTACGTGGTTTCTCTGCTTTTGGGTTCCAGATCTATATTCTTGAGCGTTAGAAGGGATGAAAAAGGACTGAATGAGTTAAGCTGGGAAAACTCGACGAGTTGTCCTGACAACTCGACGAGTTGGATCGGGTTTTCCCGCTTCTCTGGAAACTGTAGGAACTCGACGAGTTGTCCTGATAACTCAACGAGTTGGCTCGGGTTTTCCCCGTTTCTCTAAGTACTGAAGGAACTCGATAAGTTGGTTGTGTACTCGACGAGTTGGGTCAACATGGACTGTTGACCTTGACTGTTGACTTTGAATTTAACCATGGTTGACCAAGTTTGACTTTGAAGGCATTTTAGGTATTTTGATGTTTTGATGGGTTGGTCATGATGGTTGTAGGCCTTGAGTCGGGAGCTGTGTTTCGGAGTTACATCTTATCAGTTCAGCTGCTTGTGAGGTGAGTCTTCCTCACTATACTTTCGAGTCGAAGGCACCAAGGCCGGCCTATTGGTTTGATAACTTGATATTGTTGATATGTTGAGTATGTTATAGTTATGCATGCTAGTCTTGCTATGCTAGTCTGGTATATCTGTAGGACTGCCTGTTATCTGTTTACGATATTATATGTTATATGTCGACATATTGTGTGGGTTGGGTTGAGGTTGTACTGTTTTGTGTTGTAACCAACAAACCCTGGAGTATGCCAGATATGAGCTGATGGCCAGGGAGGGAATGCCAGACTCATACTGATGACTCATGAGCATTCTAGCTACGAGCTGAGGGTCGGGTCGAGCATTCCAGACTCGTACTGAGGGCTTAGCGATATTCAGTCTTTTGACTGACCAGGTCGGGGAGCAAGCCAGACATAAGTTGTGGGCCTGTGAGGCAATCCAGACTTATGTTGTGGGCTCAGGGGTAATCCAGACTGTAAATCTATGGACCCATTGCATGTTGTTATTATATGATGTTATTTGTTATGTATTGGTATTTTGGGGGAAACTCACTAAGCTTTGGGCTTAAAGTTGTGGGATTATGTTTCAGGTACTTCTCATGATCGCGAGAAGGTGAAGGCGTGATGGTGCACCTCCTCATGTTTTTATTTCACGATTTTGGGATATCTCTGATATGACTCTTATTTTGGAAACAGTTTGTAAACGATGATGATTTTGTATGTTTTAAAAAGTTCAAATTTTTCATGAATTTTATGGGTGTTACAAGTTGGTATTAGAGCCTTGGTTGAGTGAAATTAGAGGAACACTCGTGTGAATCCAATCTCAGACTAAGGAAAAGATTTTCAAAATGATTTTCAAACGGTTTTCAAAATACTAAAGGAGGATGCGATGTGTATGATCAGTCGGAGCCAGTAAGTAGACCCCAAAATACCGTACTATTATTTGATATTGTGATATGATAGAACAACATGCTAGTGATAGGCTAAGGATCTTCAGGAATTGCATGATAGAATTGTCTGATTATATGATGCCTGATAGCCTAGGGCCTTTCTTTTATGAATTTGACATCATTGCTGTAGTGGCTTAGTGTATGCATCACAGTTATATATAACTAAGATCTTATAGCCTGAGAATGTTTGGTTTGTCCTTATTTCTTGTTCTTGTTTGATGAAGGGCTTAGGGTAGGATCAGATATTCGAATATCTATAGGGTCCAGTGTAATGTATGGCTAGTATATATGAGCGTTGCAGGGTTGGTGAAAGTTTCATGGATGAGTCGTGAGGGGTTAGTCGGCCAGTAGTGAGATATTTAGCCTTTCCTCTAGGAGTGAGGACTAAGTGTTCGTATATTCTTATGAGTATTTTTAGGGTGTTATGATGATCCTTTAGACAAACACGAGTAGGTGTGGAAGGTAGTATGGGCATGTACTACTGAAAGCACATGAACCATGCACGTAGCAAGGAAGTCACAACCCCTAGGGCTTCGTTGTGAGTTAATTCCAGGTTATTTATGTGGATTTTCTGATGTCTTCCTTGTGTATTTTCAGTATTGTGACTACGACGCGAGTTGAGATTGGATCCGGGTCGGGATCAGGGGTTGACAGTCAGATGAGGTCAGAGGAATTGGATGCCAGGATCAGGAGGATCCTCCATGAGGAGGTCGTGACCATCGTACGGGGTTAGATTCCGGAGATGTTTGGGTCTATCAAGACCGTTATGATGGAGCTTTTTGATGAGAGATACACAGCCATTGCCGAGACTGTTGCTGCTGCAACCTCCGCAGCTGTAGCCGTTGTGGGTGTTAGGCCAAGGCGGGCCTTTTAGTATCGGGACTTCGATAATACGAAGCCCCCAACTTTCAATGGAGTCCAGGACCTGATTGTGGCCATGAGGTGGCTATTTGATGTAGAGGGGTGTTTCTTCACGTGTTCATTCCCTACTGACCAAAAGGTCAGGTGCTCTCTGAACCTTTTGAGGTCCGGAGCGAAGGATTGGTGGAGACTTGTTACGGGATCGTATTCTGATGAGCAGAGGGTTGCGTTATCTTGGGATCAGTTTAGAGAGATGTTTCGTAGCCGTTACATTCCTCAAGTTAAGCGTGAGAGGTTGGCTCAGGAGTTTTTGGATTTGAGTCAGAGATCGGAGTTGGTGACGGAGATCACTGGGATGTTTGCTGAGAGGGCCATGTTTTGCCCTGAGTTTGCTTCGGAGCAGGCTCAGATGACCCATTACTTGAGCATGCTCAAGACGGATGTTCGTCAGTTTCTTTCTACCCAGCAGTGTGATGCTTTGTTGGAGTTGTAGGAGGCCGCTAGGCGGCATGATCTTAAGATAGAGCTTCAGTTGAGAGAGCAGAGGCAGGCCCCGACGCAGTCGCAACCTGCGCCAAAGCGGTTTAAGACCGTTGATGACAGGTCCGGGGGCCGGAAGGGCCACACTTGTGGCAAGTGTGGCAAGGCGCATGAGGGTACTTGTCGATCATCTTCCGGGTGCCACAATTGTGGCCGACAGGGTCACATGGCGAGGGATTCCCGCCAGCAGGCTCCAGCACTCAGTTCCAGGATTTGCTATCATTGCGACGAGGTTAGCCATGTGAAGGCCAACTGTCCATTGCTCGATGCCAAGCCAGCGCAGGCTCCAACACCAGCTACATTGAGGATCACTAACGGGAGTCAGGGAAGGGTGGAGCCCCCGAGGGCTCGAGGTCGCGCTTTCTAGCTTACTGTCGAGGAGGCCAGGGCAGCACCGGATGTGGTGACTGGCATGTTTCTATCTCTTATCTTATTGATTATGATTGTTTTATGCTCATATGTTTGTACCTCTGTTAGGTACGTTATTAGTGAACTCTTTGCCTACTCTTGTGTTATTCGATTCTGGTGTGAGTCGGTCCTTTGTCTCTCAGTCTTTTAGTAAGGGGTTTGCTTTGCCCATAGGGGAGTTGGAGTGTCCGTTGCGAGTTTCCATCGCTAACGAACATGGGATTTCTGCTGTTTCGGTTTATCAGGGTTGCATTCTGGAGATTTTTAGAGTATCTTTCTTAATCGATTTGATTACTATTCCCATGGGAGATGTCTACGTGATAGTGGGCATGGATTGGCTGAGCCGTTTCGGTGCCATGATCAACTGCGAGGGTCAGTGTGTGGTAGTTTGAACCCCAAGTGTGGGAGAACTGGTTAATTATGGAGAAGGCACCAGAATGGGTTCAGGGTTTTTTTCGGCAGCTAGGGCTCGACAGTATATTCAGCACGGGTGTGCATGTTATTTGGCTTATGTGGTGGATACGCAGGTTGGGGATCAAGTATCAGTTGATGATGTTCCGATTGTTAGGGAGTTTGCTGATGTATTTCCGGAGGAGTTACCCAGTGTGCTGCCTGAGAGGCAGGTCGAGTTCAAGATCGACCTTGTGCCAGGTGCGACCCCTATTGCCAAAGCGTCGTACCGATTAGCACCGCCTGAGATGCAGGACTTGTCATCTCAGCTGCAGGAGCTGCTAGGCAAGCAGTTCATCTGTCCGAGCAGTTCGCTGTGGGGAACTCCGATTTTATTTGTCAGGAAAAAGGATGGTTTGCACCGGACGTGCATCGATTATAGGGAGCTGAACAAGTTAACGGTGAAGAACCGTTATCCCCTTCCACAGATTGATGATCTTTTTGATCAGTTTCAGGGAGCATCTTGGTTCTCCAAGATAGATCCGAGGTTTGGATACCATTAGGTCAGGGTGAGGGAGGAGGACATGGAGAAGACCGCGTTTCAGACTCGTTATGGGCATTACGAGTTCGTGGTGATGCCATTTGGGCTCACCAATGTGCCTGTAGTGTTTATGGATTTGATGAATCGGGAATGTAGGTCGATGCTTGATCGCTCGGTTATCGTGTTTATTGATGATATCTTGGTATATTCCAAGATAGAGAGCAGCATGAGGAGCACCTTCGCGAGCTTCTGGGGGTTTTGAGGCGAGAACGACTTTATGCTAAGTTCTCGAAGTGTGAGTTTTGGTTGCGAGAGTTTTAGTTCCTTGGACACCTCGTTAACCAAGATGGAGTTTTAGTCGATCCGGCTAAAATCGAGGTAGTGATGCAGTGGGAGGTTCCGAAGTCTCCCTCAGATATCAAGAGTTTCATGGGTTTGGCAGGGTACTACCGGAGATTTATTCAGGATTTCTCCAAGATTACAGTACCCCTCACTCGTCTAATGAGGAAAGGGTGGATTTTTGGTGGGGCCCTGAGCAGCAGTCCGCATTTGAGACTCTTCGGTAGAGACTTCGTGTGGCCCCAGTCTTGACCCTCCCGGAGGGAATTGACGATTTTGTGGTTTTCTGTGATGAATCCATCACCGGCTTGGGGGGATTCCTCATGCAGAGAGGACGAGTGATGGTTTATGCTTCGCGGCAGCTGAAGCCGCATGAGACGAGGTATCCCACACATGATCTTGAGTTAGGAGCAATTGTTTTCGCTCTCAAGATTTGGAGGCATTGCCTTTATGGGGTCTGTTGTACTATCTACACGGATCACAAGAGTTTGAGGCATATTATGGATCAGCCGAACCTGAACATGAGGCAGCGCAGGTGGCTGGATGTGGTCAAGGATTATGACTGCGAGATCCTTTACCATCCGGGTAAAGCGAACGTAGTGGCGGATGCCCTGAGCCGTAAGTCGGTTGGACCTTCTGTTGAGGTAGCATGTATGAGGATATCCATGGATTCTCCACTGGTGGGTTTGATTAGGGATGCTCAGTATGAGGGTGTTCGAGAGGAAAACTGGAAGACTGAGAGGATCAAGGGTGAGATCACCAAGTTTGTGTCGAATAGTCGTGGTTTGTTGACCCGTTGCGGTCGAGTGTGGGTTCCTGTGTCTGGTGGGGTCAGACAGATTGTGCTGGAGGAGGCTCATAAGTCTCGCTTTTCTATCCATCCGGGGGCCACCAAGATATATCGGGATCTGAGACTGAGTTACTGGTGGCCGTGCATGAAGAGAGAGATCGCTTGGTATGTTGAGAGGTGCTTGACTTGCAGGATGGTCAAGGCCGAGCATCAGAGGTCGCATGGAAAGCTACAACCTCTGGAGGTTCCCATGTGGATATGGGAGCAGATTTCGATTGATTTCATTACTAAGTTGCCGAAGACGACGAAGAGTTTTGACGCTATTTGGGTCACCGTGGATCGATTGACCAAGAGTGCCCATTTTTTGGCAATTCGGGAGAGCTCGTCGGCCGAGAAGTTGGCCGGTGTGTATATTCGCGAGATCGTTGCTCGTCATGGGGTTCCGGTCTCTATTGTTTCAGACTGTGATGTTCGGTTCACCTCCCGTTTCTGGCAGAAGTTCCACGAGGAACTGGGCATGAGGCTGCATTTCAGCACAACTTATCATCCGCAGACTGTCAGTCAGAGCGAACGGACCATTGAGAATCTCGAGGATATGTTGCGGGCCTGCGTCATTGATTTTGGTGGGAGTCGGGACTCCTACATACCCCTTACTGAGTTCTCCTACAACAAAAGTTTCCACTCCAGTGTTGGTGCTCCACCTTTTGAGCTGTTGTATGGGCGGAGGTATTGTACCCCAGTCTGTTGGGGCGAGGTCGGCCACAAGGTCATGGGTCGGACCGAGGTAGTCTTGCAGACTACAGAGATGATTCAGCAGATCAGGCAGAGATTGCAGACTACTCATAGTCGGCAGAAGAGTTATACCGACCGACGCCGATCTGAGTTGGAGTTTCAGGCCGGTGACATGGTGTTGCTGAAGGTCTCACCCTGGAAGGGTGTGATTCGCTTCAGGAAGAGGGGAAAGTTGGGCGTTTGGTATATTGGACCATTCCGGATTATTGACAGGGTTGGCAAGGTTGTGTATAGATTGGATCTTCCGGAGGAGCTCAGTCAGATTCATAGCACCTTCCACGTTTTTCAGTTGCGAAAGTGTGTATTGGACGAGGATGCGGTGGTATCAATGGATGACATTCAGGTTGATGAGCGCCTGAACTATGTTGAGAGGCCGGTGGCTGTTCTGGAAAGGAAGGTAAAGGTTCTTCGTAACAAGGAGGTACCTTTGGTAAATGTACAATGGCAACATCGGAGAGGATCCGAGTGGACCTGGGAGCCGGAGGCTGAGATGCCGGAGCATTATCCGGACTTGTTCACTGTAGTAGGCTTCGAGGACGAAGCCTAGTTCAAGTGGGGGAGAGTTGTAACATCCCGATTCCCAGGTATGATAATTCTATTTAAAAAGGGCAATTTTTCATTGGAACTCGTTGAGTTGATGGCCTCAACTCGACGTGTTGAAATTCTATGGGTCGCGAATCTTTTGGACCAACTTGATGAGTTGGAGAAGGAAACTCGACGAGTTGGTAGATGAATATGAAACCCTAATTTTAGGGTGTTGCACCCTATTTAAAGGCCTTAAGTCCCATTGTTGGCCTCCCTAATCGCCCCCTCTGTCCAGAAACCCTAGCCTCATGTTTTCTCTTCCGTTTTTAAGTGTGTATGAGCTTAAAGAGTGTTTCCTTGGTGTTGTCTTGAAGAAGCTTGAAGTTAGTGGTGCATAGCTTAAAGGGGAAGCTTAGATCCAGAATCTTCTTGAGTTTAGCTACTATTTTGAGGTAAAAAGTCGAAAACTTGATCATCTATTGCTTAGATCTCTTCCTTGGAAGTTTATTGTCATTTTGGCTCATTTTTGGGTTTGTTCTTGGTTTGAGCATGTCATGAAGTTATAACTTCAGATTTGGGCGTTTTGTAGCCTCCTTGAGCTTAAAGTTTCAAGCTTTATCTAGATCTAGGCTCCCTTCATGTTCTAAGTCCCATAATAAGCCTTGTTAAGTGTTTTAGCCTCTTGATGTTATGCATGGACGTAAAGTTAGCAAATTTATGTGGTTTCTCAGCTTTTGGGTTCCAGATCTATATTCTTGAGCATTAGAAGGGATGAAAAAGGACTGAATGAGTTAAGCTGGGAAAATCGACGAGTTGTCCTGACAACTTGACGAGTTGGATCGGGTTTTCCCGCATTTCTAGAAGCTGTAGGAACTCGACGTGTTGTCCTGATAACTCAACGAGTTGGCTCGAGTTTTCCCCGTTTCTCTAAGTATTGAAGGAACTCGACAAGTTGGTTGTGCACTCGACGAGTTGGGTCAACATGGACTGTTGACCTTGATTGTTGACTTTGACTTTGACCATGGTTGACCAAGTTTGACTTCGAGGGCATTTTGGGTATTTTAAGGTTTTGATGGGTTGGTCATGATGGTTGTAGGCCTTGAGTCGGGAGCTAAGTTTCGGAGTTAGATCTTATCAGTTCAGCTGCTTGTGAGGTGAGTCTTCCTCACTATACTTTCGGGTCGAAGGCACCAAGGCCGACCCATTGGTTTGATAACCTGATATTTTTGATATGTTGAGTATGTTATAGTTATGCATGCTAGTCTTGTTATGCTAGCCAGGTAGATCTGTAGGACTGCCTGTTATCTGTTTACGATATTATCTGTTGTATATCGACATATTGTGTGGGTTGGGTTGAGGTTGTATTGCTTTGTGTTGTAACCAACAAACCCTGGAGTTTGCCAGATATGAGCTGATGGCCAGGGAAGGCATGCCAGACTCATACTGAGGACTCATGAGCATTCTAGATACGAGCTGAGGGTCGGGTCGGGCATGTCAGACTCGTACTGAGGGCTTAGCGGTATTTAGTCTTTTGACTGACCAGGACGGGGAGCAAGCCAGACATAAGTTGTGGGCCTGTGAGGCAATCCAGAATTATGTTGTGGGCTCAGGGGTAATCCAATCTGTAAAGCTATGGACCCATTGCATGTTGTTATTATATGATGTTATTTGTTATGTATTGGTATTTTGGGGGAAACTCACTAAGATTTGGTCTTACAGTTGCTGGATTATGTTTCAGGTACTTCTCATGATCGCGGGAAGGCGAATGTGTGATCGTGTACCTCCTCATGTTTTTATTTCACGATTTTGGGATATCTCTGATATGACTCTTTTTTGGGAAACAGTTTGTAAACAATGATGATTTTGTATGTTTTTAAAAGTTTAATTTTTTCTTGAATTTTATGGGTGTTACAATTTAATAAATAGAAAAAACCATAAAATGATATGTGGAAAAAAAGAACTTAGATTTATTATTGGGAATTCTTTTATTAGACTTCTAGGCGAATGCCAACGGCTTTGCGCAAGTTAATATAATATTCAAAAATATATGTTCACTAAAATGGTGTATGCATATGTGTTGTACAATATAAAATAATAAGATAAAAAATTATATATTATAAATGAACCTATGAACATATAACCTGGTTATAACAATACATATCATCTAATAATATTAATACTTTCATCACAAAATTTATACATAAACATAATCATATGCTCAACACGTTAATATAACCAACAACAATAATACATATAATAATATTTATGAATTATTATAATAAAAATATAACATATTGATAATAGTACAGATGTCACGTGCGCATCTTGTATTATTGTGGATCATTTTTTTCAAGAATCTCGTTTGATGTAGCAAAAAAAAAAACAGTATATAGGGGATTCCACATGATTATTTTTATGTTTAATATATCTTAAGATAAATAAATGATAAACCATATATAATATAACAAAATAACCATAAATTTTGTTTCATTTTATTTGTAAACAATATGAACAAATCCAAAAAGTGAACTTTAAAAATGAAAAAAATAGAATATATATATATATATATATATATATATATATATATATATATATATATATAAAAGAGGAATTTTCCAATCATCTCATGTATTTGAAACCCCCACACAAATTTCCAAACATCTCATGCATTTGAAACCCCCACACATTTTCACCTTCAAAGTAATTAATCATACGTCATACACTTTATATAACTGAAATTTTGTAGTTGCGAATGGAACTATGAATGGTGAATTTAGAGCATGGAATGAAGGAACAATTGATTTTGCTCCTACGTACTTTAACAAAATAATCATTTTGCATTATTTATAAGTATAAATTATCATATATATATATATATATATATATATATATATATATATATATTTATAAATGAAACATTTTTTTCTTTCACCATATTCATTTAAAACTCCTATGACTTTTCAATTGTGTAACATCCCGACTCTCAGGTATTACATTTGTATATTTATTTTTGGGATTTAATGAGTGACTCGACTAGTTGTGTGCCCGACTCGTCGAGTAGGGTTGGTTTGGTCGCGTGGGTTTAATGACCAACTCGACGAGTCAGAGAGCCGACTCGTCGAGTTGGCGCTATGTGAGGAAACCCTAAATCCCTGGGTTTGTGTCATATTTAATGGGCGTTAAGCCCTCATTTCCGCCTCACCAGCCACCTTACATCCTTGAGAGAAACCCTAATCTTCCACTTGAGCTAGAGAGTGAGAGAGAAGCTAATCTTGTGATGATTAGTGCACTTTTGAAGGAGAAGTGGAGAGCATCAAAGCTTGGATCAAGAGGTTCATCAGGGTTTTGCTTCAGTTGGAGGTAAAAAGATGCTAACTTGATCATTTCCTTATGAAATATTGGTTTAGGGAGTTTCTAGGGTTTTCTCCCATCCTTTTTTGTGTCATTGAGTCCCTTGAGCGTGATTTGAGGTTGAAACCTCAGATCTAGATTGTGGGAGGTCTTGTGAGTCCAAAGACCCAAACTTTATTGAGCTAGAGACAAGATCTTGTGCATCTAACCCTTGTTGGAGCTTGTATTGGCACTATGGAGCAAATATGTCATGCATGGACGTAAAGATCGAATCTTTACGTGACATTCGAGCCTTTGGAGACTAGATCTAGAGTTTGGAGTTGTGGATCTGTCTTAAAACGTCTGAATGAGAATACAGACTGAATGGACTCGCCGAGTCAATGAGCTGACTCGACGAGTCGGCTAAGGTTTTCCCCGATGAGTCTGGACAAGGGTAACTCGGCGAGTTAAGTTGGGTTTTCGCGATGTTCTGATGAATAATGGGGACTCGGCGAGTCACATAGGTGCACTCGGCGAGTCAGGTCAACATGGACAGTTGACTCGAGTGTTGACTTCTGTTGACTTTAGGGTTGGTCAAGGCAGGGATTATGGGGACCATGGAGGGTTAAAATGGTCTTTTACCCATCCCAGGAGTTAAAGAGGGACTATCATGAGTTTATTTAGAGTTGTGATCTTTAAGTGTTAATTAGAGATGCTTATTACATGTAGGCGGGGGTTAGACTGTGCGAGGGGTATTCAGTTTCCTAGCTTGCTTACGAGGTGAGTCTTCTCACTATACTTACCTAGAGTGGTAACCTTTGTGTGACCGGAGGGTCTTATGTGCTTATATTGAGTATTGTGATATTGTGATTTATGTTGTGTATTATTCTGAGCTTATTGAGTTAGGACCGGAGGGTCCATCCGAGTTGTGGGACCGGAGGGTTCCACTGAGACACATTGACCGGAGGGTCTTATATGAGTATAGCCATGAGAGGCTAATGAGCTATGTGTGGTATTTTGGGGAACTCAGTAAGCTTTTTGCTTACCGTGTTATCTGTTATGTGTTTCAGGTACTTCTCAGGATCACGGAAAGGCGCTGGCTTGATTGTACACACCGATTCGAGACTATGTGGATGATTCTGGGATAGTGACATTTTTATGTGGATTTGTGTCGACACTTGAAACAATTATGTTTTTGAGAAATATGTTATGAGTTTTTATGTGTATTAAAAATGAAAATTTTGGTTTGAAAATTTACGTCGTTACAAGTTGGTATCAGAGCCTTGGTTTGAGGGATTCGGGTGTACCTTCGGGTATGTCTGAACTCAAACTGAGGATTTGAGAAAATTTTTCAAAAGAAATGATTTTTCTAAAATGAGAAAGAATTTTAAGCGAAAATGAGAGGGAGCAGGGTGTACAATCAGCAAGAGCCCGAACGGTGATTTCCCAAAATACCTTTACTTATTTGTGTTATGAGATATTTATGAGATATTAGTGATGCATGCTAGAGAATTTGCTAATTAATTCTTGTTTAGGGCTAGAGCTGCCTGATTTGTGACTCCTTAGCCTAGGAGTCATTGCTATCTGTTATGTGCCTTGACTATGAGTTGAGTAAGAGTATCTAGCAGGAATCACTTAGAGAGAGAGTTCTGAGTCGAGAGATAATCTAGGAGAGATACCTAGATGATCATATGAGAGATCTACTGAGAGGGTAGTCTGTTATTCGTGAGAGTTAGAGTACTTGTGAACTGGGATCCTAGGAGGAGGACTTGGTGTGACTACAGGTTGGTGTGGAAGGTAGTATTGGGCCCATACTACTGAAATCACTGGATCTGTATGCGACCCAAGTAAGAATCCTTTGGGTACTAAGGAGCATGTAGGGGTGGGAATCGAGTGTGAGTATGCTCGAGTAAGTCTCTGATGATTTTTGTGTTGTGTTTCAGAGACATCATGGTGGGTACGTGCCACAACCTCGAGAGAAGTGGGACTAGTGACGAGGAGATCCGCATGATCATCCATGAAGAGGTGGTCGCAGCTATTCGAGAGGCGATACCGGAGATGTTTGGGTCTATTAATATCACCCTGATCGAGACTTTTGATGAGTGGTATGTCGTTGTTCTGAGGCCGCTGCCGCTACAGCCACCGCAGCTGTCGCCGCTGCCAGGCCATAGGGAGTTGACTCGTTGTTGTTTCAGGAGTTCAGCAACACGAAGCCACCAGAGTTTGATGGGACGCAGGATCTAATTCCTGCTATGAGATGGATCTCTGATATTGAGGGATGCTTTTACACGTGTTCATGCCCAGAGCATTTGAGAGTTCGGTTTCCGCTGAACCAGCTTCGCTTGGGAGCGAAGGACTGGTGGAAGTTTGTGACAACCAGTTTTACTCCTGCAGACCATGCTGCAGTGACGTGGGAGAGGTTTACTCAGATGTTTCGAGACGAGTATGTTCCCCAGGTGGAGAGGGAACGGTTAGCCCATGAGTTTCTGTCTCTCAAGCAGAAAACAGAAACTATGACTGAGATTTCGAGGATGTTTCATGAGAGGGCGCTGTTTTGCCCTGAGCACGTATCTACCGAGCAGGCACGTGTGAGCCGATATCTGAGCATACTGAGGAGGGATATACGGGAGTTCGTGGCAAACTCGTCGTAAAGGACATTGGATGAGCTTCAGACCAATGTCAGGCGGAGGGAGATCGAGCTTGAGTTGCAGGCCAGGGAGGAGGGTGAGTCCTAGGGGAGGAACCGGAGACTAGTGCAGTCGTAGCTGGGGACGAAGTGGGCTAAGCCCACTGATGCGAGAGTTGGGGACCAGAAGGGCCACACTTGTGGTAAGTGCGGCAAGAGTCACGAGGGATCATGTCGGGCATGGATTTGCTACAAATGTGGCAAATAGGGGCACATGTAGAAGGGTTGCCCCAAGGGGTTTGCAGTTTGCTTTCACTGCAACCAGACCGGCGATCGGAAGGCTGAGTTCCCTCAGCTCATTCAGGGATCAGCTTAGGGTTCTGCTCCTGCTGCTTTGCGTACTATTGATAGTCGGTCGGTGATGGCCGAGGCTCCGAGGGCTCGTGGGAGAGCTTTTCAGCTGACAGCGGAGGAGGTACGCGCAACACCTGATGTCGTGGCTGGTACATATTTCCTTATTTATTTTATTTTGAGATTTATTGTGCTTATTTTGTGTTGTATTTAGGTAGTTTTCTTGTGAGTTCTGTACCTGCGTTGGTGTTATTTGACTCGGGTGCGAGTCGATCCTTCGTGTCCTTAGCTTTTAGTCTTCACATCATTATCCGACGTGAGGCGTTGAGTCGACCTCTGAGGGTTTCTATAGCTGACGAGCATACGGTTTTCGCTACTGATGTATTCCAAGGATGTGTGCTAGAGATTTTTGGTGTTGAGTTTCCGATAGACCTGGTACCTATCGCGATGGGTGATGTTTGTGTCATAGTGGGCATGGACTGGTTGAGTCGGTTTGGAGCTATGATTGACTGTGAACGTCATATGGTGACCATACGAGACCCTAGTGGGAGAGTGCTTATAGTGTATGGCGAGGGTACCAGATCTGGATCAGCTCTCTGTTCTGCTGCCAGAGCGAGACAGAGTCTTCATCAGGGTTGTATGGGCTTTTTGGCGTATATGATGCATACGCGGGTTGTTACAGGGAGGCCGAGTTCTATCTCCGAGGTTTCGATAGTATGCGAGTTTCCGGATGTTTTTCCCGAGGAGTTGCCGGGAGTGCCTCCCAAGAGGCAGGTGGAGTTCCGGATTGATTTGGTTCCGGGTGCGGCGCCTATTGCCAAGGCACCTTATCGCCTTGTGCTGCCAGAGATGCTGGGGAAGGGGTTCATCAGACCGAGTAGCTCACAGCGGGGAGGTCTGATCCTTTTTGTCAAGAAAAAGGATGGTTCACACCGGATGTGCATTGATTACCGGGAGTTGAACAAGCTGAAGGTCAAGAGCCGTTATCCACTTCCGAGGATCGACGATTTATTCAATCAGTTGCAGGGGGCGTCTTGGTTCTCCAAGATTGATTTGAGATCTGGATATCATCAGATGAGAGTTTGCGAGGAGGATTTTCAGAAGACGACCTTTAGGACTCGTTATGGGCACTACGAGTTTGTGGTTATGCCTCGGGCTCACCAACGCACCGACGACGTTCATGGACCTCATGAACCGGGTGTGCAGGCCTATGTTGGATCGATCGGTGATCGTGTTCATCGATGATATTTTTGGTATATTCAAGAACCAGAGAGCAGTACGAGGAACATCTTAGAGAGATCCTTGGAGTATTGAGGTCAGAGAGGCTTTATGCCAAATTCTCCAAGTGCGATTTTTGGTTACGAGAGGTCCAGTTTCCGGGGCATCTCGTTAATCAGAATGAGATATTGGTCGACCCGGACAAGATTGAGGCAATTATGAGATGGGAGGTGCTCAGATCCCCGTCCGAGATCATGAGTTTTTTGGGTTTGGCCGACTACTATCAGAGATTTCTCCAAGATTGTTGTTCCTCTTACCCGATTGACCTGGAAGGGTGTTACTTTTTTCCAGGGGGCCCGAGCAGCAGACCTCATTTGAGACCCTTCGCCAGAAATTATTCGAAGCCCCGGTGTTAGCCCTTCCTGAGGGAGTGGAGGACTTTGTCGTCTACTGTGATGCATCTATATCAGGATTGGGCGTGGTGTTGATGCAAAGGGGGCATGTGATAGCTTATGCATCGAGGCAGTTGAAGCCTCATGAGACGATGTATCCCACCCATGATTTAGATCTGGGGGCGGTGGTGTTCACCCTCAAGATCCGGCGCCATTATCTGTATGGAGTCCGGTGTACCATATACACGGACCATAAGAGTCTGAAGTACCTCATGGATCAGCCCAACCTGAATATGAGATAGAGGAGGTGGTTGGATATAGTGAAGGACTATGACTGCGAGATCTTATATCATCCGGGCAAGGCTAATGTGGTGGCCGACGCTCTGAGCCGTAGAGCAGCGAGTGCTCTGATCCGAGATGTATACATGAGGATGATAGTGATGACTCCAGTCTTAGATACCATTCGAGAGGCCTAAGTGGAGGCCGTGAGGCCGGAGAACCGCAAGAGGGAACGGGTGATTGGGCAGGTTTCTGAGTTTGAGATGGACAGTCATGGGCTTATGACTTTCCGAGGGCGGATTTTGGTGCCCTATACAGGTGGAGCTCGACATATACTGATGGAGGAGGCACATAGATCGAGATTCTCGATCCATCCAGAAGCCACTAAGATGTATTTGGATATGAAGAGAGATTATTGGTGGCCCTGTATGAAGAGGGATGTGGCTAGGGTAGTTGAGAGGTGCTTGACCTGTCGTCGGGTTAAGGCGGAGCACCAGCGTCCACATGGTCCGTTACAGCCTCTAGATATTCCCCCGTGGAAGTGGGAGCAGATTTCCATGGATTTTATCACCAAATTACCGAGGACCGTGCGAGATGTCGACGCGATATGGGTGATTGTGGACCGGTTGACGAAGAGTGCTCACTTCCTTGCTATCAGTGAGAGCTCTTCCGCAGAGAAGTTGGTCGGGATTTATGTGAGAGAGGTGGTGGCTCGGCATGGAGTGCCAGCATCGATAGTGTCAGATCGGGATATGCGTTTTACTTCCAGGTTCTGGAAGAATTTCCATGAGGAGTTGGGAACTCGATTGCATTTCAGCACCGCATACCACCCACAGACAGACGGACAAAGTGAACGGACGATTCAGCCACTCGAAGATATGCTAAGTGCCTGTGTCATGGACTTTGGAGGAAGTTGGGGCACCTATTTTCCCTTGGCTGAGTTTTCTAACAACAACAACCACCATTCCAGTATTGGCATGCCTCCCTTCGAGCTCTTATATGGGAGGAGGTGTCAGACTCCCATATGTTGGGGAGAGGTAGGGCAGCGAGTGATGGGTGTCATTGAGATAGTGTTGAAGACGACCGAGCAGATTTAACAGGTCAGAGAGAGGTTACTGACAGCGCAGAGTTGCAAGAAGAGTTACGCTGATCGGCGACGATCCGAGCTAGAGTTCCATGTTGGAGCTTTTTTCCTCCTGAAGATTTCCCCATGGAAATGGGTGATTCGATTCAGGAAACGGGGCAAGATGGGGCCCCGATACATTGGTCCTTTCAGAGTGATCGCCAGAGTGGGTAAGGTAGCTTACCGGCTGGAGCTACCTGCAGAGTCGAGTCAGATTCATAACACCTTCCACGTGTCTCAGTTAAGGAAGTGTGTAGCCGATGAGACGGCGGTGGTACCATTAGAGGACATTCATGTGGATGTGAGCCTGAATTATATTGAGAGGGCGATAGCGATCTTGGATCAGAAGGTGAAGGTTCTGAGGAACAAAGAGGTGCCTCTGGTACAGGTCCAGTGGCAACATCGGAAGGGATCCGAGTGGACTTGGGAGCCGGAGTCCGAGATACGCGAGCAGTATCTAGAGTTATTTACGGAGCATGACTTCGAGGGCGAAGTCTGATTCTAGTGGGGGAGAATTGTAACATCCCGACTCTCAGGTATGACATTTATATATTTATTTTTGGGATTTAATGAGTGACTCGACGAGTTGTGTGCCCGACTGGTCGAATAGGGTTGGTTTGGTCGCGTGGGTTTAATGACCAACTCGACGAGTCAGAGAGCCGACTCGCCGAGTTGACGCTGTGTGAGGAAACCCTAAATCCCCGGTTTTGTGTCCTATTTAAAGGGCGTTAAGCCCTCATTTCCTCATTACCAACCACCTTACATCCTTGAGAGAAACCCTAATTGTCCACTTGAGCTAGAGAGTGAGAGAGAAGCTAATCTTGTGATTATTAGTGCACTTTTGAAGGAGAAGTGGAGAGCATCAAAGCTTGGATCAAGAGGAGGCTTTGGATCTAGAGATTCATCAGGGTTTTGCTTCAGTTGGAGGTAAAAAGATGCTAACTTGATCATTTCCTTATGAGATCTCGGTTTAGGGAGTTTCTAGGATTTTCTCCCATCCTTTTTGTGTCATTGAGTCTCTTGAGCATGATTTGAGGTCGAAACCTCAGATCTGGATTGTGGGAGGTATCGTGAGTCCAAAGACCCGAACTTTATTGAGCATTTGAGCTAGAGACAAGATCTTGTGTATCTAACCCTTGTTTGAGCTTGTATTAGCACTTTGGAGCAAATATGCCATGCATGGACGTAAAGATCGAAGCTTTACGTGACATTCGAGCGTTAGGAGACTAGATCTAGAGTTTGGAATGGTGGATCTTCCTGAAAACGTTTGAATGAGAATACAGACTGAATGGACTTGCCGAGTCGGCAAGGGTTTTCCCCGATGAGTCTGGACAAGGGTAACTCGACGAGTTGATGAGACAACTCGTCGAGTTAAGTTGGGTTTTCGCGATGAACTGAGGAACAATGGGGACTCGGCGAGTCACATAGGTGCACTCGGCGATTCAGGTCAACATGGACAGTTGACTCGAGTGTTGACTTTAGGGTTGGTCAAGGCAGGGATTATGGGGACCATGGAGGGTTAAAATGGTCTTTTACCCATCCCAGAAGTTAAAGAGGGACTATCATGAGTTTATTTAGAGTTGTGGTCTTTAACTGTTAATTAGAGATGCTTATTACATGTAGGCGGGGGTTAGACTATTCTAGGGGTATTCAGTTTCCTTGCTTGCTTACGAGGTGAGTCTTCTCACTATACTTACCTAGAGTGGTAACCTTTGTGTGACCGGAGGGTCTTATGTGCTTATATTGAGTATTGTGATATCCTGCATTATGTCTTTGTGATTTATGTTGTGTATTATTCTGAGCTTACTGAGTTAGGACCGAAGGGTCCATCCGAGTTGTGGGACCGGAGGGTTCCTCTGAGACACATTGACCGGAGGGTCTTATCTGAGTATAGCCATGAGAGGCTAATGAGCTATGTGTGGTATTTGGGGAACTCACTAAGCTTTGTGCTTACCGTGTTATGTGTTATGTGTTTCAGGTACTTTTCAGGATCACGGAAATGCACCGACTTGATTGTACACACCGATTCGAGACTATGTGGATGATTCTGGGATAGTGACATTTTTATGTGGATTTGTGTTGACACTTGAAACAATTATGTTTTTGAGAAATATATTATGAGTTTTTTTGTGTATTAAAAATGAAAAATTTGGTTTGAAAATTTACGTCGTTACAAATTGCTTTCTAATAATGATTATAAGTTATGTTTAACTTAAAGTGTAATTATATATAAACTAAATTTCAAACCTAAAGTGTAATCATATATAAACTAAATTTCAATATTAAAATAATATATTTACTTATACTTATAAAGTTATGTCTTTAACTTTTAACATATTATATTTAATTTATTTGTTTTAATATGTTGTTGTATGTAATCATTATCATTTTAAAGCTACAACTTTTAAACTGTTAATTTTAAATATAACATTACAGGGTCAACTTAAATATAAATTTCAACTTAACTTAAAAAACCTAAAAAATATTTTGTAAATAGTTAAAAGTGATAAATTGTAGTGTTAAATGCAAAAACTAAATTGTAATATCAAATTAACTAAATTATTTCCTAAAGATATTTTTTATAATCATTAAAAGTTTTCAAATAACTAACTTAAAATTACTTATAATAACAATAGTTAAAAATAACATTATATAAATGATTATATTGTTACTTTTAAAAACAAAAACAATGTTTGATGTTTTAAATAATTACAATGATGGAAATTAAAACGTCAAACAAATAAATTTTAAAAAATTAATTAACAATAACAACAGTTATAAATAAGGTTAAACCATATATTATATTTAATTGTATTCATAAGTAACCCGCAGGTAGAGGTCATTCAAACGATTGAGATTATGCAGTTTTATTAGATGTATATATTATCGTATAATTCGAAATAATCAATCTATTATATCAACTTAGTATACGAATTATTATATCAAATTTAACAACAACATTATTGTTATATTTAAGAAAACAAATATTGTAAAGATTTTAACTATATAGGTATTTCTGCGCAACGCGCGTGCATTCGCCTAATCATACATACTTATAAAGCTAGCATTTTTCCTTGAACCTGATGCATTTGAAACCCCCATAAAAATTTGCAAACACCTCATGCATTTGAAACCTCCTATTTTAATGAATACCACTCAAAAGTCTCTTAATAATGATTAACAATTCAAAGATTTTATAACTTATATAATATATTTAATAAACAATTAATGGATACTCTACTATAAAAAGGCCAATCTTTTTTAGTAGACACACAAATACAAATCACATACAAAATTCACAAAGAAAACAAGTTTAAAGTTTTTTGTGTTGGTTTGAGGGCTTTGTACAATTTTTCGAGCCATGTTATTATGTTGAAGTTTTTAATTTGTAAGTTTGTTATATACTAATTCTTTTTTGTATTTTCTTGATTTAAGTATTCTTTTAAGAATATCATTGTATGTTGTGGTTGAAACTTTAATGTAAATTAGATTAGATTCATGTTATCGATCATATGTTATGAAAGATGATATATATAATATTTCATTAACTATTGTATTCATGTTTGTATGTTCATGTTGCTTCAAAACAATAATTAATTAAAAATCATGGATATGTCATATTATCCATATTATCCATGTAAGCCTTTTTTAAAATTCCAACTGTCTATCTTATCACTTTATATTTTAGTATATGTTTAACATTTTAATAATAACAATAAGTGTTTTTTAAAAGTTTCTTTCAATTATTAATAATAACAAATGGTTTTAAAATTAATAAGCAATAATTATAAATAATAAAATCAAATTACATGGATATGTCATATTATCCATGCAAGTCTCTTTTGAAATGAAAATTGTCTATCTTATCACTTTATTATTTAGTTTATGTTTCACATTTTAATAATAATATTAAGTGTTTTTCTTAAAAGTCTTCTTTAACTTATTATTAATAATAAGTGGTTTAAAACTAATGAATAACAATTTTAAATGATAATAACATCAAATTATAAATTACATTTAGCTATAAATAAATTGTATTATAAATGAACATCATTATTGAAATTAGAAAATGATCGCATAAGTAAAAATATAATTAATCAATAATAATAATTGTTAAAAATAATACCAAATAGATACTTATATTTAATTCTATTAATGAGGAATGTGGGTTGATGTCAATGAATATTATTGTTCAAAATAATAGAGATTATATATATATATATATATATATATATATATATATATATATATATATATATATATATATATATATATATATAATAGTGTAAAAATATTATCTCAAAGTTAATGTCAATAACATAACCATTTTAAACATATATTTTTCAATATTTTAACAATATATTTTTAATCTTCGCTGCGCAACGCGCAGGAATTCGTCTAGTATACTTATAAAAGAGAAGTTTTTACTTGCGCCACGTGCATTTGAAACCTCAATGACTTTTCAATTTCTTTCTAATAATTATTATAAGTTGGTTAATAATGTTAAACTCATGAAAAAACTAATTTTCTAATCATAAATTACCTAAACTAGAATATTAAAATATCATATTTTATTTTTATTTATAAAAGAAAAAACATCATAAATGGTCCTTGTGGTTACCCAAAATCTGAAGTTTAATCCCCATGGTTTAAAAACCTCATAGATGGTCCATGTGTTTTTAAAACTTTTGACGATTGGTCCTTATTGCTAACTCCGTTAACTTTTGTCCGTTAATTGAGGGGCATTTTCGTCATTTCACACCACAGGGACCATTTATGATATTTTCAAAACTAAATATAATTATTTAATATATAAATCTCTCTCTCTCTCTCTCTCTCTCTCTCAAGTGGCGACTTGGTCTCTTCTCCGGTCATCGCCTTTCTTCCCCTCCCGTCAACATCTAAATGTTACAACCATCAATAATAGCCCTTGATTCCTCTAAATCAAAGCTAAAATCTCATCTTCAGACGCCATCTACACCCAATTTTGATTTTCAACCTTCGTTGCTTCACAGATGCTTCTCACGCTCGATTCTCTTGCAAAGTATTCTGAAACTAATTTCTGAATCCACTAGGAGATAAAGGTTTGATGAAAGCTTCCGATTTTCTTTTGTTTCTCATCCTTGGTTCTGATCAAAGGCTTAAAGTTTCAGATTAGGAGATAAAGTCTCAAAGGTTTGATATCGATTCTAAATCGATTAGGAGATAAAGCCGATTCTTTCAGTATTTGTTACGACTACATTCTAGGTAGTTTGATACGACCAAGTGTAAGTTGTATAAACATACGGTATGCAGTATTTGTCACACAAAAGGAATGCACACCAACTGTTTGATAATATGTGCCAAACCATGTGATCCTGCCATAAACTAACTATTTTATCCCATGATTTGTAGCAGAAAGATAGCTTAAGAAGTATGTTGGCTAAAGCAGCAATTAGAGGAGTAAATGAAGAAAGAGCAAAGATATTTGGTCATGTACTTAACACAACTGGCCAAGGATTTCCCAGGTTCATCCCTCTCTCGCTCTCTACCTCTCCAAATTTCTTACATTGGTCACCGGTTGGAATAAAAACTCGATCACAACACCTCTCATTCTCTTTTATCTTGATGTTGTTGGAGACCAAACATAGTGGTTATAGACCCATATCCAACTGTTGCTTGAAAATGTTGTCGCTGGAACAAGTTCTATGAAGAACAGAGCAAAAAACAGTAATCATGATACCTCTCTGGACCATACCTAACTGTTGAACCCTAAATTGTTTGGAGAAATATAAGGCGGTGATGAATGATTATAATCTGAATTGGGGTTAATAAATAATATGGAGACAAATCTTGTGAGTTGAATAACCTGAGAGAGTAAGTAACGGAGATGGTGAAACCTTTGAATCTTGAGAGAGGAGCTCGAGATAAAGATGGTCAATGGTGGAATGAGCGTGAATCTTCTGCATTTATTTTTGTTAATTTTGTAAATAGGTTATTGAATTGAAGAAGTGAAAGATCTTATTTTTGAGGTGATTTTTTCTTGTGCAGACGTAACCAAATTTTAGAGAGAGAGAGAGAGAGATTTTATATATCAAATAATTATATTTAGTTTTTTCTTTTTCAAAAAAAATAACTGAAAAGATCATAAATGGTCCCTGTGGTGTGAATGACGAAAATGCCTCTCAATTAACGGACAAAAGTTAACGGAGTTAGTAATAAGGACCAATCGTCAAAAGTTTTGAAAACACAGGGACCATCTATAAGGTTTTTAAACCATGGGGATTAAACTTCAGATTTTGGGTAACCACAGGGACCATTTATGATGTTTTTTCTTTATAAAATTATGGGTTTAACTTTTTAACATATTATAGTTAACTTATTAGTTTAGAGATGTTGTAGTGTGTGAACAATTGTCATTTTAAAGTCACAACTTTTGTATAGTTTATGATTTTTGCAAAATAGTTAAATTATTAATTTCAATATAATGTTAAACAGTTAACTTAAATTTAAATTTCAGTTAAACTTAAAAAAATCAAGAGACTATTTTATAAATAGTTAAAACTTATAAATTATAGTGTTAAATCTAAATTGTAATCCTAAATTAACAAAAAAAGAAACATGAAAATATTTTATATAATCATTAAGAATTTTCAAATAAGTATCTTAAAATAACTTACAATAAGAATAGTTAAAAGTAATATTATATAAAAATTATAATGTTATCTTTAAAAACAAAAATAAAGTTTGTTGTTTTAAATAATTACAAATAAAGAAACTAACAATATTTATTAAATAAATTTTAAAAACTTTAAGTTTCTGAAACCAAATTAAAATAATTAACAATTTTCAAATACGTTATTTTAAATAACTTACAACAATAATAGTTAAAATTAACATTATATATAAAAATTATATTGTTACATTTAAAAATGGCTGTGTTATAATAACCCCCTAACCAAACTTACTCCTTAAACTCAATCTAATCAATTTTTTTGACATTTGATTTGACATCATTAGATTATATATATATATATATATATATATATATATATATATATAAAATAATAATAATAATAATAATAATAATAATAATAATAATAATAAGATTAAAATACAAAATAAAAAAGAATTAAAAACCGATTTTCTATAGCCGTTCGAATTTATAATGTCGTTCG